>NW_007578144.1:159282-227669 GCF_000690725.1 Stegastes partitus | reverse complement strand
AGCTTAGATTAGAAAGTGTGCATCAGTCTGAGTATCTAAATTCTCTATTATTTACAAGCAGTTCAGTAAAAAAAACAACGAAAAAAACAAACAAAAAATTCCTTAATATTAATATTAATAATATTATTCTACAGCCTAAGATTGACTTGGACAGGATGCCACAGTTTGAGAAACATGAAGGAGTATTCTTCACATTATTTAGTAATTAGCTCTCTGGATTTCCCTCCTTTTACAAAATGCTTTGATAGCAAATACAGATGTCACAGATGTGCCAGCTGTGATACCTCAGAGTGATTGTGTGATGATCAAACACAGTGTGAGTCACCATCACTTCCTCTTCAACCACACAGTGGCGCAATTGAAGCGGCTTGAGCTCGACTTATTATGTCATTCGGTGATTACACTCCCTCCAGACTGCTTTCATCATGATCAACCGTATCCTTGCGTTTCGCTCACAGGCATGCATGTTCTGGCTGCTGTGTCCCGAGTCGTATATCTGAGAGCTCGGTGCCACTTTTTTTTTTATTTTTTCCTTTTCTATCGGTGGAACCATCAGCAGGGAGGTTACATAATGTCCATCCATGTCCAGCCATTAGGGCCACTGCTGGTTGTGTAACACATTAGTGCACTGGAGAATGTGAGATTTTATTAGGAAATCTCTCATTAAAATATGAAGAGTGTAGACCTTGGAGAGAATTCCCTTTGGTCAAGACATCCTGTGTGCTTGAACCCAGTTTAAAAATACTCATTTGCCCTTTCTCATGCGCTCCCATCCCATATGGCTCATGATCAGGTTATTCATTAACAAAGCTGCAACATTCTTCCATGTGATATAATAATAATATCAATAAAAAATCCTTTGTTTACATCAACCACCACCTCCTCCTCCTCTCAGAGCAACCAAAAAAGATGCTCTTGTTTATCATCTGCGCTCCAGAACCGCAGCCTACGAGGCAGCAAGAAAAACAGCTCGTCGCGCAGCCGCAGCAGCCAATCAGCGGCCTGGTTTCTCTTCAGCATCTCGCAGGGGGACTGAACCATCGGGCAGACTTGAGCGCACAGGCAAGCAGGCTGAGGGAGAGAGGAAAAAAAAAACCCGACTCCTTGAAAGGCTCCTCGACGCGCAATTATGGTTTGGTGAAGTCGACCCGGAGGAATTTGCGTCGCCAGGTGACCAAATTTTGGCACAATTACTTTAATAGCAGGAGCTGTTGTTTTTGCCACAAGGTAGATCTGCATGTTTTTTTTTGTTATTTTGCGCAAATACCAGCAGCTGATTTCAAATACAGCCTTTTTTTTCTTCTTCTTCTTGCATGTCTTTTATTATGTGAAATTTGCAGTTTAAGCTGCTTCTCTGGCATCATGCGTGTGATCTGACTTCATGCCCTGGATTGGCAGACTTGCATCAGAGGCTGACAATAACAAACGCATCACGTGGACTTCTCTGTGTGAATGTGGCATTTGCAAGTTTATGTAACGTGTTTCGGTCGAAGAAAAACGCGCTCAGACTCTGCAGCAGCCATGTTCAGTAACATAAACAGGAGCTTTTTCCTCCTCTGTTTATCTTCTCAACTCAAGACTGAAGCCTCGTCCAATAAGCTCCATTAATGGTTAGAAAAAAGATGAGTGACAAGGCATTGGGCTCCTTTATGCCAGGCTGCTGGGTTGTGTGTAGGTAGTTACATAATTACGCACGAAAAAAAAAAAAAAAAAGATTTATGCCCTCATTTATGAGCTCCCTGATGCTGAGTGTGTGTGAATGGAGGACAGCATGTTCTGCTTAAGTCTAAATTAATATAACGCAACCACATTACTGCCTGTTCATTGTGGAATTAGATGTGGCTTTAATGTGAGTAGAAGAGAAACTTTTGGTGCATTATTGTGCTTTCAGAGACACCAATCGTGAGAATAGTATTATAAATTTCTTCTCTCTGAGTGGCTCCGCTGCCATGTTTTCCCCATAGGTTAAATTAGGTATGCCTGAGAAGAAGACATAGTCACTGAGCTTGTCCCAGATTTCCCTGTTGTTGGTTTCATTGCACTGGTCCAAGAGCCTTCGGGTTCTGTCACAAATAATTAACCTCAGAGTGTAAATTATCCCATTTAGTTTGACTCAAATTCACGTCAGTTTTGCAAAATACAAACAAGGAGGGGGATGCCTTTGGACAAACGAAGCGTTGCAGTGCGACACCCAACAGCACAATGTTGGGGTTTTTCAGTTGCAAGATTATGTGGCGCTTCCATGACACTGCAAAGACAAGTGATCTAGATTAATTTGTTAAGACATCGCACAACACAACCTGCCTCTAAGTGTTTTCCACTCAGAGTTAATTTGCTGTTGGCCCGGCAGGCCTCGTCTCCGTCTGAGCCATGTCAGGGACACTTCTGCTGTTCATGTGTTCCCCTCAGATGTTGGGTTGCATAATGATCCTCCTCATATACCTCCATTTGGCTCGCCGCTGCTGCCAACAATAACCGCTGCAGCTTGTTTTAAACATCTTATTTTTCTAACGGCGCGCCGCTCGCCAAGATCTTTGGCTCATGGAGCAGCTTTAGGGAGGTGAGGGCCGACAGAGGCAGCGTGATGGTGACCTCAGACTCAGGCGGCAGCGTGCTGATGTCATGTCCTCTTTCCTCCTTGTGCACAGTGAGAACTGGGAGCTGTGGCCAAAATGGGAAAAGGCTAAGACGTTACATTTTGTGGTGTCAGAGTTAAAACTATAACTTGTAGCACGTTGTATTATTGAATTGCTGGAGACATTGAGGTTAAATCTGCACGTCTTATGAGCTACAACTGAACAGTCACTTGAAATATTATATAAATTGCAAGTCCAATATCCAAAGTCCAATCTATAGATAAAACGTGTCATAATATATCAGTATGAACGAGGTATCGTGGTGCTACAGAGATGTCCTGACCTCCAAACAATACTCCCCCAATGTGAGGAAACGTGCTTGTTTAGTACAGTTAGCAGCAAAAATCGTAGCACTTTTTAAATATTTTTTTGAAGGTACAAATGATAAGCGATCAACTATCAGTTGATTATCAGTGTTGCTACTCTTTTAAACCAGGGTCAGATAAAGTCCTACTTACTTTATACTTTGGCTCTGATGCAGACGCCTCACCCAGTAACAACCAGTCAACACTGAAGGATAAATGTTTACAAGTTTTCTTTTATTTAAACATATAAAACACAAGTAAACTGAAACATTTAATTTAAGTTTATGTCAGAGTTTGTCTTTTTGATACCAAATATTTTATTTTTATTTCAAATGAATGTTGGCTCCAAATATCTGTTGTCCTTGATTATTAATAAGCAGTATTGGCGCTGAAAAAAACACATCATTACAGGTACCAGTAAGATCAAGACCCATATATATCTGTAAAAATATAATGTTTTTTGGGGGGGGGGGTTTGTATGTTGTTCAGCTTTACTATGAGCCCCATAAGAATTTGAATTACCACGGTTGTGCGTCGTAGAAGCCATATTTTGTGTGACATCATTCAGCAGGAAACGCCTTAAGGATTCGACTGATGTGTTTTGTCCAGTGCCAATATCGATACGATTATTAGTAACCAAGTCGACTGATAACCAATGTTTGTAACTGATATGCATTCACAGTAAAAATTTAAATCTTGGTGTCAAATTTTAGAATAACTCAGAATCCAGAACAAAAATGAAATCGAAATGCTTTAGCTTATATAGATTTTGCATTTGTTTAATTAAAAGAGAACTTTTGAATGTTTATCTTTCCGTGTTGATTGGCTGTTACTTGTGACGTGTAACCAATCAGATGGACCGGTGGGCAGGACATTTGTAGAGTCCACTGAGTGATAGGTTCCTGCACTAGAGCCAAAGCAGGTCATTTTTAGATACGATTATTTGATGTGCAGATAATCAGGAAAATGCTCGGCCACAGTGCTAATCAGTCGACCCATGGTGTCCAGTGTTACAAACTTGAAACAATCTTAAGACTAGAATCCAACCAATATATCTGTTGATTGATAATAATGGTTGATTTTGGCATATTACAGACAGATCAGCATGAGTGTACATAGCTGATACTGAACATTTTTTACAGATCATAACACCGGAAAAAATACTTGGGGTAACTTAGAAACAGTGTCATCTCATAGTTCGGCTCTGACTCCATCGTTTACAGCACTGTCTGCAGCACATGTAGCAGAGTACACATCAGGGCTGAGCAGACAGTGGAGCAGAGTCAAGCCGTTTCTTCGTACTAACTTGATAACTAGTTTGTGAACAGCATTACTACCGCATTACGCCCTAAAATCGGTTTCGGCCTCCAAAGTCTATTGATTGGACTCTAGCTAAGACTAGAACTCGCAACAAGCGTCAAATTGCTGGATTTAGACCGGTTACATGGAGGTTACATGGCGCAAGTCCTCCAACTCCAAGAACACCCACGAGAATTTGCATTAGCGGCCCTGTTCGGCAGCGCGTGCCTCATTCACTAGTAACCCGACGCTGGTAGACACAGTGAACTACATAAGACCCAGATGAGCAGACTGTGGGGGGGGGTGGTAGTTTCTGTTTTACATTCGTGATTGACTGACGCGGTCACATTCCGGAGCAGCTGCCTGAAAGGAGACTGATCTGGATTGAAAGCAGATGGGATCTCTGCATGCCCACTCACCGTGATGGCATGATGTAGGCTACTGTTAAACACCGCCGTCCTCTCCCACTCCTCGCTCCGACAACAGTGACATCATTTCGCGAGTTAAACACCATCTGCCAAACTAACAGCTTAAAAACACCAAATTTTAATGTTTGTTTCTTGGTGTTTCAGCCTGCATTTCCTGCCTGATCTCCTCCCTTGAGAATGAATAGAATGTTCCAGTCATGGCGGTGTATTGTTGCTATGAATAGACGCAGTTTAAAATGGGTCAATTTATAGTCAACGCACTCATCTGTGCAGCGCGTTGCCAGAAGGCAAGTGTATGTAAGCATGCTGTCATCCAGTCGCAGATTTGTCTCTGGAGATCTGCCCTTAACCAAATGGCCTCTCGTTTGTTATGTGGCAAAGTGGGGCAGAAAAAGCGGCACAAGACAAAACCGTACTTAAACGGTTGCGTTTGTCTGTTTTCCTCACATCAGCGAGGAAATTTGGCCAAACACAACACAACGAACCGCACAGTGTTTCATCTCAGTGTGGGTTCTACTGAACTCAGTACAATGTTCATGACCTCTCTCTTATTTATTGAACATGATGTGGTCTGAGGAGGCTTGTTGTACTGTGGAGTTGGGCTCTTGAAGCTACTGACAATAAATTGGAGGAGGAGAGTGAAAAGACGCCTTTGTTTCTCATGGGGTTTTGCTGCTGTCACTGAAGCACAAAGGAAAACACACAGCGAGAGGCTACTCTATTGAAAGGATCCCCGCTGAAAGTAAAGTCAATAATAACGATGAAACCTCAGCGTGGAAGCTTCTGTATAAAACTGAACCCAACAGCATCAAAACTCACACCGCAGGAAGGTAGACATAGTCTGATTCGAGTTTTTGTTACTGTAAAAACACACATTTTACTGCATTACATTATAATTCTATTGATTGAGCTCTTAGTGGAACTACAAGGGCTGCAACCAATGATTGTTTTAATTGTTGATTAGTCTGTCGATTACTTTTTTGATGAATTGAATTGTTGTTTTGTCTATAAAATGATGACAAATGTCAATCGTTGTTTCCCAAAATTGTTTTGTCCACAAGCCAAAGATTTTGCTGTCATAGAGGAGGAAGGAAACCAGAGAATATTCTTATTTCGGAAGCTGGAATCAGAAAATGTAGACTCTAGCCTCTATACTCGATGTAGTCTCCTTTAAAGTGTGTCTTAAAGCGAAGGTCAGTTGCTTCATATCATGTATCACTTTCAGAATTACTATTAATTCTGCTTTTGTTTTCGGTTTCATGTCTGAGATAAAGAATCTCTTCACACATCTATTTCAGGAGGCAGATGTGTAGGAGAGGAACAGACCTTTCCATACTGTCTAACTTGCAAAAATACATTTATTTTCTGGGCCGGAGAAAATCTGTGGTGGCTGTAGCTCTGCACCAATCACATTCTTCACAAATCACATATAACACTGTGCTACTGAATGACAATCTTCAATAACTTACAGAAAGTTAGAACAACTTTGGGAAGGTGTTCTGACTCAAGCTTTAACATCATAGTGTTTACACAAGGTAAATGTTGTACAGTTATGATTGGTAGTAGTGCGTGATTGGTTGTGTAGTTACAGCCACTCCCAGTTTAAGGTGGCTTCTCTTTGCACCACACTGGATGATCTAGCACTGAAATGTTAAATAAATGTATTTTTGCACTTTTCAGTTCCTTGTCTAGCCACTTCTTGGTGATTGTTTTCTGTTGCAAGCTACAAATACTACTTCAAATCATGACGAGGTAGTTGTCTTGAGTGTTAACTTTGGTAGAGATGTGTAGTGTCGAAACTATAATCAATCTCAAAACCCAGTGTTGGATTTAGTTCTGTCGTTATCTCTAGCCAATATAATTAGACTTCTGAACAATTCGAAAACACAAGAAAGTGATCAGTCATTGAATTAGGACCCAGATTGTAGTTCACAGTTCTGTAAATCATGAACACCCCGTAAAAAATGTTATCTTTTTTGGTAAGTGGGGCTGCACCTAGCGATTACTTTCAATTAATCAATGAATCTCTCGTTTTTTTCTTGATTTATAAGCTGGTTGTTTGGTCTATCAAATGAGTCCAAGAGGACAAATGTCTTGTTTTGTCTTCAACCCCAAGATAATCAGGTTACTGGAAAAAAAAAGAAGAGAAAAATCACATTTAAGCAGCTGGAATCAGAGAAATAAATCATCTTGTTCCTAAAAGGTCACTCAAACCGATTAATCAGCTATCCAAATAGTTGGTGATTAACACAAAAGTTAACAACTAATCGATTAATTGTTGCAGCTCTATTTGTGATTGAACTTCGCAGTTGGATATTACACATTTGTGCACTGATTTTCTGTTCTCCTCCGTGGTACTATAACTCTAGTTTACATTGTACTTCACTGGTGAGACACTGAGGCTTCAGCAACCTCAATAACTCCATCTCGATTGTCCTGGCCTGCGTCCTCGATGACATATGACTACAGAATCCATCAATAGTGGTACTCTGCGATGTCACCATGTGTGTGAAGAAATGGCCATGGCTCAGACAGAGACAATGGCTTCCCAGTGTCCATAGTTCTGAATGCCATTATTCATACACATTAATAATCTCTTTTTACCCCCCCTCCAAGAATCCTGATTATAATGGCCTTTTGCAGGGTCAATCTTTTGTATTTGAAAACTTTTGTTTCGTGTCAACTGGACTTAGCAAAGGTCACAGTTGTGATTGTTGGGCGGCGGGTCGGGGAAACAAAACCCGTCGCTATCGCCACTGGGGGCGAGTGGAAGCACTTCACTGGCAAGTTGAGGGAGCTGCTGAAACTTTGTTAGCCAGAGCAGGCGGTGCGGTCCACAGGGCAGCGCATCTCTGACTGGTTTGCATCTTAATAAACAGCTATCGCGAAATAGTTCAAGAGACTTTGCTGGGATGCTCCTTGCCATGGCAACACACTCTCTGTAAGGATGCAGTGCTGATTATGGGAACAGCTGAAAGGTGAGCAGAGACTTGCTGCAGGATTACGTTATCTTTACAGAAACACACGAGTGGCCTCTGCTGCTTTTTTTCTTTGCCTGTTTCTTTGTGCGATTACCTTAGAAGAAGAATTGTTGCTGCTGCTGGATGCAATCCTGGATGATGTGTTTAGAGAGAAATCCCAGAATGAATGAAGTCATCCAGAGCAAGAGGGAGAAGTGAAGTCAGAGCACAGCAGGCAGATGTACGCCTGGAAAGATGTGTCAAGACAAACAGCACGGCAGCTAGCAGAAAGTGATCTGATTGTAGTGATGGTAAAGAGGATTTGGATCTTGTTCTGGAGGTTTTAATTGAATGCAGTGCTGCTTGTTTGTATCAGATTAGGAGCTATGTCATTATTCGGGCTGCATTCATGATTGTTTTCACTGTTGATTAAATACTAGATTATTTTCTTTAGTAATCAATTAGTGGCTTTGCTTATAAACTGTCAGAAATGTATTTTTTTTTGTTCACAAACCAAAGATAATTAGTTTATTTTCATAGAGGTAGAAAAAAAACAGAAAATATTCACATTTAAGAAGTTGATTTTTAGTATTTTTTTTTTCTTTTAAAGCGTACTCATGCAGATTTATCCATTATCTGTACACCGCTTTATCCTCATGAGGGTCACGGGGGAGGGGGGGGGGGCTGGAGCCTATCCCAAGCAGATTTATTGATTGTCAAAATAGTTGCTATTGATGTGTGGAATATTATCCTGATTAATTGATTAGTTGTTTGGTCTATAAAATCACAGAAAATACTGGAAAATGTCCATCAGTGGCTCCTAAAGTTGACAAATGTTTTGTTCACAGCCCAAATCCACTCAGTTTATTGTTATAGAGGAAACAAGAAGCCA
Organism: Stegastes partitus; assembly: GCF_000690725.1. NCBI lineage: Eukaryota > Metazoa > Chordata > Actinopteri > Pomacentridae > Stegastes > Stegastes partitus. The sequence continues at coordinate 219,149 of NW_007578144.1, read as the reverse complement.
GACATTGAAATTTAGGAAGCTGGAATTAAAGAGTTTTGACTTTATTTCTCAAAACATTACTCAAATTGATTAATTGATTATCATACTAGCTGAAGGTTAATTGAATAGTTGTTAACTAATCGATTATTCGTCACAGCTTTTAGTCGTAATTAACTGTGTTTGTATCAGCACAGTGAAGAGGAACTGATGGAACGTTGCACTTTTGCGGTGTTAACTCCTTCATCTGATTCTTCTCTGTCATCTGCACGGACACGTTACTCACCTCCTTTCTCATCTTTTCCACAGCACAAAGAGAAAACACAAGTCAGCTAATCTGAACACTGCACAGAGGGAAGCAAACTCCTGCACAAGCATGGCAGACCAAAAGTAAGTCTTCTAATGCATATGATGAGCCTCTAATTCACATTTTGTGTGTTACTTCAGATACCAATGTGCTCTCTTGCTTCTTGATTTGTGCGCCTTTGAATTCCACAGAGCTCTATTTATAACTTTCACCTCTGTGCCAGAACACGTAAGACATCTGCCCATTCACAGGCAGCATGAGCACAGAAACACAGAGTCTGATCCTGCCCGGAACACAAAAAGAGAGGCAACAATTCGGCAAGCTGGGTCTTGACCTTAAGGCGTGCTGCCTTTCTGCAGAAAAGTTGTCCGTTACAAGTCATGCAGAACAGATCAGATTGTGTTTCTGTTGAAATACCTGTTCTTCCCTCCTGGTGTCCAGGCGTAGCCTGTGAATATTTTTCTCCTTTATCTGTTCATTCTGATTCAATACATGAGATATCTTGCAAATATTTATCAGAATTATTTCATGTTGCCACTTGCAGAGTCAACAAATGCTGCAGCAATGACTGCATTTCTGGAATTACTGCCAATTATGTAGTTGTATTTTAGTTAGTTGTGTGTTTTTTCCCTTGCAGAGACAACATAGATGACTTTAAAGTGCAGACAGCGAAGCACCCCAACATGAGCTCAGCCCCGTTACGGCCGCACAGCGACACACAGTCTAAAGACCGGGCCTCCAAAAGGCTTTCGACCGAGTCCAACGGGACCAGCGATGGAGGTGTGGGCTCGTCCACACCGGTGGAGGTGACCGCCTTAGAGGAGTCATTTCGACGCTTCGCCATCCACGGTGACACTCGCGCCACCGGCAAGGAGCTGCACGGCAAGAACTGGTCCAAGCTGTGCAAGGACTGCGGCGTGATCGACGGCAAGAACATCACCCTCACCGACGTGGACATCGTCTTCAGCAAAGTCAAGTAAGAAACTTCTCTGTACACTAAGAGAAAAATATGAAAGTAAATTATTAGACATGGTTTTTGAACCTATTTGAACTCTAATCTTCTGTTGTCTAATTGTTTTAGTGGACCTTAATTAACCTTACAATATCTGGGTTGGATAAGATTTTATTACAGGTGTGCTGTTACAGAATTGTGTAATTGACTGTATAGATTGATGTGTCCATAGAAGTGGTTGCTAAAATGAACAACAAAGCCTATTTCTGTTCTGTTTCAGTCAGATTCAGAGAAATTATTGCGCTGAACCTCAAAATCTGTTCGCTGGTTTTAGAGGCAAGTTTTCTTTAACAGAAAAAAAAAGGAAAATTGGACATTTGTGAGAGCTAGAAACAGTAAAAACAGACAGATTTGTCAAACTTTCTAATGTTCCTTGACTTGATCATGAGCAGCTATGTGGGAGAAAGTAATCTTGAAGTCGTGAAAACAGTTTTGCCACAGATCCTGTGACAAACAAAAAATTGCACTACTCAGCACAATTGAAAAATTCACGTGACTCAGCTGCGACCAACGGACAAAAAAAATCTTTCTGCAGAACTGCAAGCTGTGATTACACAGAGCAGAGAGGAGACAATGTATTTAGAACGTTACAGTGGAACATAAAACATACTGGATCAATAAAATAAATGCATCATGGCTTGACAACAGTAAACAGAGGAGCGAGTTGTTGGGAGGATACATTCAGCATGGGGAAACAGCTTTCTAGAGCTGATGTGCAGAGCAGTGAAAAGCAAAGTAAGAAGCAAAAATGACCCCAACTATATGTAGCTGAGGGAGTTAATAGTGTTATTTTAGTTCCCAGTCAAGTAAAACAGGCAGTAATCTTTCTGTACAAGACCTGAACTCACAGAAGGGCCAATAAAAAAACGGTCTGAATGTTGCGTTGCAGGCGGTGCAGTCTGTTACTAAAGTTTCATCAGAGTCAGGAAGTCAGTGATGATTGTCAGTTCAAAAAAACTCTAAAACATGCTTTTCTATCTTCGACTTGGATGATGCTAACTTTCAGAAACAGCAGCCAGAGCAAAAGGCCAGAGTGGCTCATCTTCTCTTTCCTCGGGCTGCACTGATTCATCCTCTGCTGCTTGATTTAAATGAGGTACAGTCCAGCAATAAGCTGTGACCTCAATATTAGCTGACAACCAGAGGAGGACTTTTCATCTGCACAGCTGTGTTTACCGAGCGAGTGTCTGCAAACTCGTAGGGCTGATAACACCTTGACAGATTAGTGCACATATCATCCACACCACGTGCAGAATTTGTTGTGTCGCGCTGTTATTGCTCGTACACAGCGAGGTGCTTGTGTGTAGCAGCGCGGAGTAAATCTGGAGTAAAAAAAAAAAAAAAAAAAAGGCGACAGGGCTTTTACAGTGTGGGCTTGTGTGGCTTTGCGCATGGTTATTTTGGAGATTTCATTCATATACAGAGCAGCTTTGAATTCTTTTTTTTTTATCCCCGTTGCATGAATTGAATAAGGATTATTCTGCTAGACGGCACCAGAATTGTGAAGAATGGCTGGAAGCTACTTGTCATCGTGTCTCGCTGCAGGAACAGAGAGGCCGTGAAAAAGGGGCTGCTTGAGAATCTCATATTGATTTAGTGGATTTTCCATCTTCTGCTCGCACGTAGCTGGAGTTCAATCTCAGTCGTTTTCTGTACACACTTACATGCAAGAGATTCTAAAATGCTTTTTAATGATTTTAAGACTGTTTATTGTATTTTTATTAAAGCAGTGGTCAGTGTTCTGCTGCTACCAACATAAAGTACAGTAGAAAGGCATCAACATCATGTGGCGTAACTACAACCTGTTCAGTTCCGTTAATATGGCTTCAAATGCTGTGAATGAAAGTGAATGCATGTCTATAATTTGACCATTTGTGAAGCCTAATCCGTCGCAGTCCTACACCCCGAAAGGGTGGAGAACATCATCTGAGTCATAACAACGGATCCCAACACGAGCGCCACCGCTTCACGTTTGCGAGCTCAAGGCTGTTTGAAATAGGATTTGGCTGCGCGAAGTAACAATGCGGAAACAATTCCATGTAGCCGACTACATAAAAGCCAGCGGGTTTTGTAAGCTACACCTTTTTTATGATTGGCATAAAGAAAGTTCCTTTAAGGGTCATGCAGGTTTCATTGCTCTTAACCCTTAAATGCCAACTTTGAGTTCTACTATATCACCCAACCAACAACTACTTTTAATGTTATTTCCAACATATTCAGTTTACTGTCTTGGAGCAGTAAAGAACCTAGAAATTATTCACATTTAAGAAGAATAATAAGACTCAAACTGATAAACAATAATCAATTATCAATTAAGTTGGGGACTAGTTTAATAATTGACAACAACTTGTTTATCATTGCAGCTCTATAGACTCTCACACATTGTCTAATTCATTCATTTTATTTAATTGAGTACCCACCTTATGGTGTTCCCCAAATGGCTAATCTCCTCAACAATGTTTCTGTCTAAAACACATTGTTTTTCTACTGGCTTTAAGCTATATCTGTGCAGTGTTGTCAAATGATAGCACAGAAACTATAGGTTTGGTCCAAAACAGCATTTTCTTTTATCCTAAGACCCTCAGAGTGATTGAAGGGCCCTGAACTGTCCGATACATCCATTTAAGCCCCTTTCAGACGTGCTCTCCTTTCCATTATTCTCATGGCAACTGAACTTGTCTGCTTCATGTCTGAATAAACACGTTTTCGCCTCACTGGGTCGGACCAAGTAACATTTCTGCATCACTTTTAACATGGCACAAGTCTGAACCACTTACATTAGCTGATAGGCACGCACAAGCAGCTTACGTAGGTTTGGGTTTGTGTGAAGTAAAGTTAAGGCTTTTTTCATAGTTCCACTCAAATATTTATCCAAAAACATCACAGAGTGCAATATTCACCCTGCAGCTTTGCATCTATTACAAATTGAATATAGATTTAACTTCTCTGCATTGAAGACAAAGCCTGTAAAAGATCTGATTAATGAGATTCACCAATAATAAAGGACTCTGACAAAACGATAACAGGAGTTCAAGCTTATTGCTGTTTCGGACTATTTCCTTTAAAGTTTATTAAAACCTGAAGCATCAAACAGCAGCAGGATCAATGTGAGCGTCCCCTGATAGTTGCGTGTTTTTACGCACGTGAAACAGCAGCAGGAAGTTCATGAATTACTTAGAAATATAAATTATTCCCGACATGGAGACAGAATGGATTCGGCTCTAACAGCGCGGTCACAGTTTATCAGCTGCAGCTAAATCGTACAGGGGCTGTCCTCAAATTCGTCTGAATATTATTGTTGTACTATTGGTTAAGTAGTAGTTCGTTTATCATCACACATGGACAGAATTTTCAGTGTTTTGGAAATTATAAAGTTGGTTGTTTATTAGTGCATTATTATCTAATGTGTGTCATGACGTTCGATCTCGTTTGTATGACAAATATTGTAGCGCGGCTCTTTCTGTCGCTGTGGTGGGTTTTTCTGAATGAAGCTATGACGATTTTCAAAAGTGATAAATGTCTAAATTTTGTCGTTTTAACAGATTAACGAAGCAGAAATAGTCCCACGTCTAAAAAAGACTTTAGTGTTCCCAAGAGAAATTAACCTGAGATATCTGTAAGGGATCAGAGGTATAATAATATTTGAAAAATGACATTTAAGGGTTAAACATGCGCAAACACCTGAACGCTCCGTCAGCATTTCAGCTGTCACCTCTTACTGTAAACCAACGTTCTCGTATTTGTGGAGCCAAAGAAGTATCCCTCGGTTCTTGAGTCACCCACATCAACACCTTCACTGTTGGCATGGCAATGGGTGTTTATATTTACAAAGGTTTTTCTTGGCAAGACTAGAGAGAGGGAGAGCTTAAAGCTGACGGTGGGACCGAGGCGTGTTTACATCCCGCTCTGCTGGTGAGCAATATTTGGAAATGTGCAAACAATATGCTGCAGCCGCCATGGAGGTTTAAGGAAGAAAAGCAGGTCTTTTGTGTTTGGTGTCTTAGGTAGTCCAGCGTGACATTTTCAACCAGATTCCCAGCTCCAGAGTGTACTGAGAGGGACGGTACAGTAAAAATCTGAGCTAAGCATGTGGTGGGTGCCCACTTCAGAGCCACCCACAGGATATGAAGTGGTACAGTGCTGGGGGAGGGGCTCATTTTCATAGACTCCAGGCATGACTGAGCGGCAGGGGGGGAGAGGAGGATGGAGGGCTGCCTCTCATGCCAGAGATGCAGTTTGCTTTTAATCATCGTCAAAGCTCTTTACTTGCACGCGAAAAATTAAACATCCTAATGAGCAACTGGCTAATCGCAGCACGGCTCAATGAGTCACTGCTTATTCTGGAGGTAGCTCTGCCTGCTCGGAGCCAGAACAACGCGGCAGAAACTATGGATGAGGTCGAAATCTGGCGTGGATGAATTAATTAGCATCTTATGGTGGCTTTGGTTGTATTTCCTCATGAGTGAGCGCGATCATGAAACAGCCAACTACTGTATCCCATCTTGTGCTGCAGATGGTTGAAGTATGTAAACAGACAGCAGATCAGACTAAAATTAGGACTCGCCCTCTAACCTTTGTCTCGTTTACCCTCATCTCCGCCTCCTTGGATTCTGATTTGCTGTTTATTTACATGACTTAACCTTTTGTACGCGTTGGGGGGAACTGAGAAGACACAGTTATCTTCCGTGGACAGCTGAAAGTCCAGTTTCCCCCCACCGACTGACAATACGCAGCGTTGAACCATCGCAGAGGAACGGAGCTCTCAGATGCTCAACACTGATGGATCACCCAAACAAAACTGGTCGCAGAACCAGTCGAATTAATAATAAACCCAAACATGTCTGTTTACTGTAGCTGGTTGCTATGGCAGCAGGTTGCCCGGGGAGACTGTAGGCTTTATGGGCCGTTGTTTAGGTGATTTATCACCACGGCGATGGCTGTTTGTGTTTGTGTTACTATGCACTTTTAACATGGAAGTGAAACAGGCAAATGGCCAGTTAAACAACTGGAGCACTCTCACGGGGCGGGTGATGGATGATGATGATCTGCCGTGTCTTATTTTCGGCGCTTGATCTTATTAATGAGAACACGTTGATTCACAATAACCCCTTTCAGGTGCTCAGTTGCATCCAGCGGGTCCAAGTGTCCCCACTGGAATCAAAAACAGCGAGGTCTGAGTGTGACGGATGATATAAAGAGACAGTCACAAATACAGTCTGCAGCTGTGAGTCTGTGGAGTTGCTCAGACGACACTTCAGCGCTGGAACGCACCGTGATCCAAACAGTGAAAGTTTTCTCATTGTTTATCCCAGCAGGATACCATCTCCAAGCTGTGTCATACATCTGCCACGATGAAGAGATCACACATGGCTTTGTGTACACTACCGCCACTGTCTTTTTAACCCTTCAAACTGCAAACCCTGCTGATAAAGCAAACCTTAATACAGCAATTTTCTTTATCCCAGGAGAGGCGGTTGAGCAGATAAATCCGTCGAGATAATAAGGCTCCACGCCGTGACGAGTGTTTTGACTTAAGCTCCTTTTTTCCTCCCACGTTTCAGGAAGAAATCCTGTCGCACCATCACTTTTGACGAGTTCAAGGTGGCGCTCGGGGAGCTGGCCAGGAAGAAGTATAAAGAGAAGAGCGGAGAGGACGCCGAGGCCGAGGTCTTCAAGCTGATCGAAGGGAAGGGGCCGGTCATCGCAGGAGTCACAGTAAGACTGGATTTTTAAGATTCACATCAGAAGCAATGTACTGCTCGGTGAAATTAATGGGTTAGCGAGGTAGTTTGAGCCTAAAGTCAGAGTTTTTTAACATCATGGAAGGTGATGCTGCACAGCTAACTTGCTTCAGATGAGGTTCTGTGCAGAGATTTAAATCAGCTTTTCCTGATGAGTCCCATCTCAGTGAATACATTATATATCTGCAAACCTGCATGTTAATAATGGCAGTGATGAAGCTGTACAGCTGCAGTAGCACTAACTTCATATGTTTACTCAGGAACCTGTATGCACTAAGTTGCAGAAAATGCATAAAAGATTTGCTGCCAAGTCTGTTTTACACTGCTGGTTCTGAAAATAGATCAATTTGTTGGTATTTATCACAGAATATATTCAATTACTAGCATTAATTTCACTTTGATTTGGCCAAAAACTAAAATTATTTCCACATGTTGTTCATTAAGGGACATTGTGTCACACCTGAACGCACTTCTTCAAGCTCCAATGTGCTGTTATGTTACAAAAGCTGCATTGAGAGTGCGCTGAGGTATAAAAGAATTAACTTACACGATTAACAGATTTCTACCAGCGTTCCTCTCTTGCATCATTTGCAGCAACAGCACTTTTATGTTCCTCATGGCTCTCCATGACCACCACCACCACCACCACGACACCCACGATTTCTGCTTTTATGTCAAACTTCCTCGTGTCTGTTTTTACCTGCGATCACAGCCCAAGTGTTTCCCCACAGAGAGCCGTGGCTTCCCCGACGGTGAGCCGCCTGACGGACACCACCAAGTTTACAGGGTCGCACAAGGAGCGTTTCGACGACACCGGCCGCGGGAAGGGTAAGGCGGGACGAGTAGACATAGTTGACACTTCAGGATACGTCTCGGGATACAAACATCAAGGGTCCTACGAGAAGAAAGTGAATAAACCCACCGCGGGCAGACCCATGTGAGGGGCGAAGACCAGGAGATAAACATTTGACTTAGGATGATTTTCTATTAAACAACAACAAAAAAAAGAAGAGTACTCATAGAAAGCACAAAAAGAATAGGATTTCATATATTTTTTCCCACCCATCTATTTTGTGTGTATGTGAGAGAGAGAGAGATGTTTTTGAGTTCCTCTCTTTGTGAAGTGTGAGAACTGGAAAACTGTTTACATCTATTTTTACAAAGTTCATCACCAGCTGGTACATTCCTGTCTGATAGCGAGTTACTGCCAAACACTGAGGAGAACAAACGAGAGAAACTGCTCCGCTATGAATATTGAAGCTTCGTTGTTACGATAGGGCCTTATTACAATTATAGAGCACAATGAACACGATGCCAAGAAAAACAAAAAGTGGGACAACAAGTCGATGAATTCTCAACATTGCACTTTTTAATGGAAATTCCCGTATTAAGCTGCGTTTTGAATTTGTTTTGCAGTTTCAGAGATAATTGGCACACAATTTTTTGACGTATAGATATCATTGATGTTCATTTCCTTTGAAAAACTTACATCGTTGACTCCATCTTCAGTGTTGTTTGTCTGCCATCTGCTCTTGTCAACTGTTGAGTCTATAAAAATCTGCTGTTCGTTTTTTTTAAATTAATTTATAAGCTCACACTGTCATTGGAATAATTTGCCTTCAGCTCAGACCAATAAAACACACTAAGGTTTTCGTATCATCTGTCCAAAAGTACAATTTTTGTGACTTCTGTCATATCTTCTTGCTTTTGTGAATATCTAAAACATACAAAACAAAAGCCTTCCTGTGCTTAATCCACCTATTTCCTCTTTTTTGTCATTACCCAGACTTTAATTACACACAAACCATTTTCCTAACATGCATTTTGAGCACTAAATTGGTGAATTAAGCTGAAAACAGAAGCTCTAACCACAGTAGATGAGCTCAGTTGTACAAGATTGTATTTTTAACATTTTATCGTTTCCTCATCAGATTTATATACAGTAGTTCTAATATATTTGTGGTAAGATTGTGTATATTCTAAAAAGTTTTAGCCACATGGCTCAATTTAAGACACTGGCTTCATGTTTTTACTTTTTTTTTTTTTCTGTATTGCTGTACTTTGTGCATGTTATATATATTGCATTTGATTCAGAAGCATCTAGGAGACAGTAGGAGTTTGTCGTATCTTTATCGGAACTGCTGCGCCTGCTGAGAGGACAGACTACTGGACAGACTTCGATATTTTCTTGCTAAAAAAAAATATTAAGTGGTTGAAATTGTGGGATCGTGACGAAATCTTGCATTGCTTGAAATCAATATGTATCAACTTGTACGTGTACAAAGTCAGCTTTCCTCTAATGCTGTTAATATCTGTCTGTTGATGAAGACTTAAGAGTACCTTTTACGTGTGGTACCGTCATCCAAGGCACAAATTTTACTGAAAAAAAAAAAAAATTGCAGGGTTTTAATGTTTCCTTACATACTGTATCGGATAAAGGGAAAGATTGCAAACGAGTAATATACTTTTGTAGAATATTTTTCAAAAAATGACGACAGTTTTGTGTCACTACTACTACCTGTAGCCTCAGCTGATGAAGAATCATGCATCAAGTGCAAAACTAGCAGCTATCAGTGTGTTAGTTTTCGTCCCGCTGCAGTAGCTTTTGATCCGTTTTCTGTGCTTAATGCCAAATACTGTGCACCTTTAATGTGGAGGAACAATATTGTCTTTTTTTCAAATAACTCTTAATGTACTATTGTGCCCCAGTGCATGCAGTGTGCTGTTTCTTTTTTTTTTTTGTTCTTGTTCTTTAGGCCTCTTAAAAGTGTGTTCATGATTTGTAGTGCATTATTGAAAATAAAAAATGAAAAAAAAAGACATCCAGAACCTCTGCTGAGTAGGTTTTGGGGTATCTGTCAAAAACATGTGTAATGTTCTTATGGCTTTCTTCTGGATCACTGTGAAACTCCACACCAGTAGCACCAACCACTGACCTGTAACGTTCACATAAAAAACAACAGCATTCAGTTTGTATAGCATCCAAATTCTAACCTGGTTTTGTCAGGCCTTGTATTACTGTTTGCGAGAGGAAAGTGCATGCATGTGTGTAGCTCTCGAGCCCGAAGGCAGAGGTATAAATAAAGTCACAGTGCAGCTGGAATCGAGATGCATTCACTCCACTGCAGCGTACAAAGCAGATGGAGACACAACTGACCTACAAAAAAAAAAAGAAAAAGAAAAACAGGAGAGAGACGCAATCTTGCCAGGAAATACATTATGACCTTCTCGCTGAAATTTTTTCCCCTAAAATCATTTGTTAACATAACAGTACTGACACACACTTATATACAAAGTTTCATGAATGGATTGCCTCTCTCCTGTTACTGTTTACATCCAGCAAACGCAGCCTATACATATTTTTTTGGAAATAATAAACACTTAATTCATCAAAAGGGCGAAGAACTTAATACACACACCATTAAAAATGTACGCTGCAGTGACATAAATAAAGTAAAAATGAATTAAAAACAGTCAATAGCTGCTTGTGCTAATATGATGCTTGGCATAGTCTTGCTTTGATATTTTTTTTTTTATCCTGGAGGGCATCTCTGCAGTCAAACTGTGCTTTAATGTTCGCCACTTCCCTTCAGCTCAGCCAGCAAACACTCGTTGGTAGCCACCAGGGACCTGCAGCACAAACACAGACGCTTTCAGATCACGTAAACAACCAACGAAGAGTCTGATTCAGAGGTGAGATAACATGACTGTACCCGCACTGTGGGTGTGTAGATACAGTAAAAAGCAAGTGTCAGCACTAAGATGGCCGCAGCTTTTTTTTTTACCTGTGGCTTTCTTGCAGCATATTCGACAGCTCTTTGACGTTCTCGGCCTCCTGAACTTTCTTCCTCAGACCCTCGATCTCTTTCCTGAGCTCCTCTACTTCTGTCTGGGCCTCTGAGGGTGAGCAAAGTATAATACTTATTATTGAAAACAGCACAAGTTTCTCTCATATGTTAAGTGTACAACAGAAGTGTAGAAGCACACAGATGTACTTAAATGTCAAATCACTCAAAACTGCATCACTTCTTAATAACTGTATTATTTCTCAGTTCAACAGGAAACTGTATTCTCCTATGTGCTCTGGCTTATGGCCCCAAAGTAGATGCAACAAAACCGAGTACACCTGTGATTTCCAATTGGCCTGCATGATGGAAAGAAAAAGCTATAACCACCGTAACTTTCTCAGTTTTGGATATATGGGCTGTATCTATCTGCATGTCTGGTTTCAATAAGGTTTCTTAGTTCCTCTGGTAATTTTTTTCCATGTGGAGAAATGATGTAGTAGCAGCATTCAGTAGGTATAGAAGGAGACATAGTACCACCAATCAGAGCTGCAGTGGTCGTCCTCTTAAACTGACACCACAGTAGTGGTGCACTACTTTCTAGATGTAGCTCTACAAAAACAGATGGGTAGATTTGCAAATGCCACAGGGGCTATCAGCGGAAATCAGAATTTGCGTGACAGCTCACACAGTGTAAAGGACACTGCTTAACATGAAACTTTAGAAAAATCCTGCTAGCTCTTTGGTAATAAATTGCAAGATTAAACTTTACAAAGCAACATGAAAAAATGATGAATATTGGGACCATTCTTTGGTTGAAAAGGACCAAAATAAATTTGTCTTGTTCAGATTAAGTCCAGCATGTCTGGTGTGAACCTGACCAGGACTACCACAGTGAATGCATAGTCCTGACAGTAGAGCACGGAGGTTGGAGTGTGATGATGTGGGGCTGCGTGAGGGCAAAATGTGTTGATGACATTTATAGATCCACCTACTTGCAAAGATGACTCTGAGTTTCTAAAGAGGGCTGCAAGGTGAAAGGTGGTTAGCACCGTTGCCTCGCAGCTAGAAGGTTGCCGGTTTGCGTCCTGGTGAGGACACCCGGGATCTTTCTGCGTGGAGTTTGCATGTTCTCCCCGTGCAGCGTGGGTTCTCTCTGGGTTCTCCGGCTTCCTCCCAAACAGTCCAAAAACATGTTGAGGTTAATTGGTGATTCTAAATTGTCCGTAGGTGTGAATGTGAGTGTGCTTGGTTGTCTGTCTCTAAGTGTAGCCTTGTGATAGACTGGTGACCTGTCCAGGGTGTCTCCTGCCTTCACGCTAAGTCAGCCCCCTCACGACCCAGTGAGGATAAGCGGTGTATAGATGATGGATGGATGGATGGATGGATGGATGGATGGATGGATGGATGGATGGATGGATGAAAGTAAAGCACTGCGACCTGGACCAGTATGTGGCCTGACTTGAACTGAATAGAACACATTTGGTGAATTTAAAGAGAAAGGCAGAGCAACACAACCCCAAAGAGCAGCTGACAAAGTAGTCCCTGAAGAATGACATAAAAGAAAAAACTCTGGCCAGAGGAGGACTGGGTCTGACATTGAAACTAAAGATGGACATAAGAATTGGAAAAATTGCATTGAGTTCATACTGTGGGGCCTGTATTTTTAGTTCAGTAAATCTAAACTGCTCGTTTTTAATTTGACACGGTAACAAAGATCCTACTGTTCAATGTGATGCAGTTATTAGAAGGTGATACAATTCTTAGTCATTTGACATTTAAGTGATATTGCCCAGGGGTGCCCTCACTTCTGTTGTATAACATCTCCCCCTGACATTTACACCCACCTCTGATCTGAGTAATAGGCGAACTCTTCATCATGGACTTGAGATATTGACGTTCTAACTTGATGAGCTGTTTCTGCAGCGCAACATTTTCCTCTAAGACGATCCTCAGCTGCTCATTCAATTTGCCCTGCATTAGAATGAGCACAATGAATAATATAGGGCACCTTTCAACGCTATTATGGCTTCATACAACTGGGTATGAACTCACGACTGCTCCGCGAGCTTCCTCCAGCTGAGCAGAAAGGTTGCGGACTTCGGTTTTGTGCTCTTCCTCTCGCGTCGCCGCCTGAAAGCTCAGCGCATCAGCTTCCCGTCTCAAGGTCCTGACCTCAGCCTCCCGACTGGAAATATCGCTCTCCATCATCGAGAGGATCTGCACCGCCTGAGCTGGAGCCCGAAATAGAAAAGATGAGAGGACATTCATTATCCCAGGCTCCTGTAATCAGATGCCACATTCCTGAGAAAACAAACTCACATAGGAAGTTGTTGTTATGATGCAGAGATCGCTCTCCCGTCCAGTGTTTGTCCACGAGGTTGAGGAGCATCTCCAGGGGTTTCCTGTAGCTGCCCTGAGAGGTGAATTCAAAAAGACTGTCAGTTGATATGCGAGAAAAGACTTCAAATGGAATGATTCATGATTCGCTGTGCAGATTTGTAGGGACTGATTTAACTGCCGACCCTTTTTTTCTTGTCGGCTTGCTGCGGCAGACTGGAGCCCCCTTCTGTCTTGTTGAAGCTGGAGTAGGTCAGTCGTGGGGGGTGTAAGACGGGGTCAGAGGGGTCAGACAGATTCAAACCAGGACGCCGTGGACTGGGAGGTCTGATGTTACTAAATGAAGAGCTATGGCGCTGGCTTTGATCTGGAAAAATGTTGTAATCACACATTAAAGTGAAATTTAGAAATGTGGATATGCATTAATTCTAAACTAGTGCTTTTGTGACGGCCAGAAATGTAACTCGTACCAGGATTTGGGGTAAAATGGCCCTTGGCTGCATGTCTGGTGTGCTTGGAGGAGTCCCTTTGCTTTTGTTTTCCAGACACAGGTTTCTCTATGTAGGGTCCAAAGGACACTTTCGGTCTTTCAGCAACTTTTAATGAGGTAGAGCTTTTATTATGAGAAGGTTCTTTCACTTGTGGCCCTTTGGACTCCGTGTTATCTGGTGAATCACAAACGAGATAAAAGAAACACTTATTAATTGATCAACCTTTAACAGACACGCTGTGATAAATATAAATCAGAGTTAGCTCTTGTCTCCACCTAGTGGTTGATAGACACATTGCCCACAACTAAAGAACTTACACTGGGGACAACTCCTGTGATTAAGGCCTCTCTTATTAACTATGTCAGGGTAATTTAACTTTTCTCATCACGAAATCAAAGTGAATTCTTTACATTATCACAACAAATATCAGATGTAAAAAAGAATTGCTCATAGATCGTGTTTTTTTTGTTCCATTAGTAAAGACTAAAGCAGAGAAAATCACCATAAAACAAAGTCGTGTTCCAAAGATTTCAACTGCTGCACTCTCTGTCCTCCTAATGAAGCACTTAGATCCACACAGACATTTTCACTGTAGATTAATCTGTTGATTATTTTCCCGATCATTGTCTGTGAAGATTCTCAGTCATCCAGGTCATGGTTATTCTCGTGGATTAATCGTAGCAACTGGATGAGAGGTGAAACGTCTTCAAGGAACTCAAGCAAGCCCAGTTGCTACGATTAATCCATCAGAATTCCCAGTCATTACATTAGTTCTTTGGTCTCTCTCTAAATTGTCAGAAAATAGTAAACAAATGTCAATCAGTGTCTCCAAGAACTCAAGATGACAAATGTTTTGTTTTGTTTCCAAAATATTCAGTTTACTGTCATAGAGAAGGAACAAAACCAGAAAATATTCACATTTAAGAAGCTAGAATCAGATAATTTAGACCTTTTTCTTTAGATAATGACTGAAACTAATTATAAAAATAGTTGAAAACTAATTCATTAATCGATTATTCATTGCAACTTGCAAATAACTCCACTGGAGTCTCTGACAAAGAAGATCCAAAAAGACTTACCATTTTTTGTAAGGGGATACCTGAGGATGGATTTTGCAGTTTCCTAAAAGTAACAGCACAGATATTTAAAAATGTAAATATACTACTGGTAATAATGTTTAACCCTGAATCAAATAAATTCACCTGTTTTGGAGTTGAACTCCTCTGTTGGGTAAAATCTTCTAAATCTTCCTCTTTGAGTTCTGAAATGAACAGAAGTAAAACCGAAATTCATCTGGTTTGTTGTAGATTTGAGAATAAGCTTTTTTAGACTTTGATATCTCACCCTCTGCCTCCTTGTGAACTGAGACGGTTTCACCCTGGACTCCGTGATTGGTCTCTACAAAGTTCAGCACAATATCTTGGCTGTCAGTCAGGAGAGAAAGCCTCTTGGTTAAGCGGTTGACTAAAGCCAGCCTCTGATTGCTGCTTCTGGAAAAACAGACACAACAAGACGGCAAAGCAGACAGCGGAAAGGAATAAAAATCAGGGTTGCAATAGATTTTAAGTTCTATTTCATTCCCTATGTGGCTGTTACTGTCAAGGTTGAAGCTACAGAAGGCAGAACTCTGGACAACAGAGAGGTTTTGCAAATATACAACTCTCCACCTGTAGCTCATCCCTCTCTGTTACCTCCTACCAGACAAACACACACTTTAAATGCACAAAAGATAATAAATTTAAACTTTCATTTGTTGCTTCACCCGAGCTTTAAAGTCCTCCACCTACCCCACTGTTCTTACTGCCAGCTTTGTTGTTGTTTGTACTATTTCATCTGATTGGTGAACAGCCCTGTGACTGGTTAAAATCTCCCATCATGGCCTGGATTTTCTACAGCCTGACCTCAAAAGTAGAAGAAAAAAAAAAAAACGAAAAGAGGAAATGCTATTTATAGGCTGTATTGCCTTGGCAAGGTTCTCCAACAATGCCCGAGCAGCTACGTATGACCATTATGCACGATTGTGGCTATTTATAGTGCCCAGATCACTAATTTATTCATGTACCTGCAAATCATCATTACAAATGTCAGAGGGATGATTCATTTTTTGCTCAGATTAATCCAAGGTTTTGCAAAGTGCTTCTCAGCTCAGGGTGAAATTAAACAATAATTAACACAGAGGAATGATGGCTCAAAAGTAAACAAAGTAAGAAAGATGAAATCAATCACTCATAAATACTTTAAAATTGAGTTTACAAATGCTCATTTGATTGAATAGCAAAATCACCTTTCTAATGTTATATTTAATCTACTTCTCATCATTTTTCAAGCTACTGTCAGGAAAACTTTGTGATGCCTGCTCTGAAATAAATCTAATTTAAATTCTTCGTTTCTGTGCCTCATCTGTTCCTGGATCTTCGGTTGACATTTCCATGCAGCAAAATGAGCTGAAACTCATTTAAGCTGAAGCATTTCGTGTTCAGTGTACCTTTGATCTTCAGGTGGACTCATAGAGGAGCTCTGCTGCTGGGGAAGAAGGTCAGAGGAGAACTGCAGTATGGCAGCTTTGCGCTCGGTGTCTCTGACTGAACAGCTGTCTGGAAAGCAATAAAAAAAACACGTATTAATACGAAAAACACAAACTAAGGCGTGCACATTCTGGCTACGTCTTACCCAGCTTGCGCAGGTTGGGCATGGCGTGCACCAGATAAGGCCGGTAGTGTGGGTAGTTTTTAGTCAGAGGGTTGAGCCTGAGGTCCAGCTCTTTTAAAGCCGTGAGCTCGAACAGCACCTCTACCTCTTCAAGTGAAGGTATGCGGTTATAGTAGAGGATCAGCCTCTCCAGCATCTTCAAGTGTTGCACCCCCTGAGAAGAAAGCAGTGAAGTTTAAGCAGATTTCAGGTAACAGTGGGTGTATCTGCCAATAAATCTACAACAAAAATGTGAAAAATGCATGTTATGGTGAGCGAGGTGTGTTTGCAGAATACATTTCTTTCCTTTCAATGTGTTGGAGAGTATTTTCAAAGAGGTACAGTGCATATAAAGAGTATTCATCCACCTTGGACGTTTGGCTTTTATTTTATATTTTTATCTCAATGACATTACATGGTAGAAATCAGTTTCCTCTTTGACATGACAGAGTCTTGTTTTGTTAACTCTTGTCCAAAAAGCCAAATCAGTTGGAACAAAACTGAACGCTAAAGGGCAACAAAAAGAGAAAACTTCCACAGGGTGTGAATTTTCTTTCATTTTCCCTAAAGTCATGAATTTCGGTGGCTGGAATTGGTCCTGAACTTTGCAAACAAAAGAAAATGCTGCTAATACAACAACCTTTGAAACTCCAATAACGCTTCAAGCTGAGTCGTTCTGTACAGCTCAAAAACATGACAATTTATTGAAAATTTTAGGGTTCCAAACAGCAGATAATAAGATAACAAATGTCAGGCTTTTATGCAGGATCATATATGAAGTTATGCCACATGATATCTCAGTTTGATTGAATGTTACAGCCATAAAAAGCCTTGATTGATAAAACTTCTGTTGCAGCATATATTCATAAATGCTGATTTCAATATAAAGTTAAACCCAAAATGTATAACAACCATGCAAATTTTAGATTTTTAGTTTATTTATTTCTTGTTGACCTATAGATTTCTTCTGGCTAAAGTAAACAAATGACAAAGGGCAGTAAGACATTGTATATTTTTGCCAAAAGTACCATGTTTGTACCATTTTTTTTATATTCTATGAAATTGTCACCTTTTTTTTTTAGCTAATGTACAATATACGTTTATTTATTTATTAGCAACCACAACAACTGGGGTCAAATTAAAACTCTTCAACATATTAAACTGACAAAGAATATGAATGATTTCAGACATGACAGATTTTTTAGTAAAGATGTGAAAAACAGCAGATGAATAGTTAAAATTCATCATTAACATCTGTAACACAACCTTGTATTATTCGTTTATGTCATTTGCAATCAGAAAAAAAAGCCTGTTGGTCACATATTAATTTACTCTAAATCAAGATTTTGCATGGATAAGAATAATTATGGACTCGACTGTGCCACTTCAACATGATGTGGAACAAACCTGAACAGAAACCAGCGCATTGCAGGACAGATCCAGAGACTTCAGACGGACAAAGTTGTTCAGAGCGTTTCCCAGATGTCTGATTTTCTCCTCAAACGTCCCCGGGAGGCTTAAAGTCCGAACATCCCCTGTTAAAAAAAAGGTAAAACCATCATCATTACTAGTTTGGTTTGTAGCAGGTGACAGTTGATGCTACATTAGCATCCGTTAGCTTAGATGCTGAGGCCTAAAAGATACCTCGCTACGACAGTTTTCATCTTAACATTTCAGCTTTAACTAATATTTTCTGGTATTTATCCATAGTCGACGTTTGCATTAGAATCATATATCGTTACCGAGACATGGGTGTTTCAGCTGTAATCTCTCTCGGATCCACTGTTCTGTTAATGTTGTCAAACACTCCGCCGCCATACTTTTCGAACTTTTGCTGCCTTCAGGGACCGTCCAAAAAATGAAATCTCCCGTTCCTGACCCAAAGATTACTCCTCCAAAGTCCTTATAGGTATTGGAGTAGGTTTCAATTGAGAGGCAGAGGATATGCGCCTTTGAGTAAAAGGCGCAAAAGGTTCTACATATTTTTAAAAAAAAGTTACTACCAAAACAAAAGAACCATAAGAGGACAGAAGCGTAAATCATGACTGTATGTGTGTATTAACTCTGCAGAGATAATATTAAATAAGAAAAGTTGATCTACTGGAGTTATATTAATATTTGGTAGTAATGCAGAACGCCTCAGAGCTGTACTGTATTTTATTCCATTCTATTCATTGATTCACTCATTCAATATTTACCTAGATTCAAAATACACTGATGTATGGAGCTCTGAATTGTAACGTAGCCAAGCAAAAAATGTTTTAAAATGTACCTGGACACACAAATGAGATGCTTGGATAACAATAGCAATCAAAATTTCCCAGTCCCATGCAATGTTCAAATGGAATCTATGCCTATGTTACATATTTGTTTTTCAAAAAATATAGACAGATAGCTTTCAAGTAGTTTAAAAGCTGATAACAGACTTGATATCGTTTTATTTCTAAAGCACATGCTTAGACAAAAGCCAATCAAATGGCTTTGAAAGTACGATTTATCTATTTAGTTTTTACATCTGCAGAAATTTTATAGTTATTATTACTACATTAGTAAAATTTAGACATTAAAGTGACTGTTTCGGTGGCGGAGCCGCAGAGTTTACGAGTCGCCGTGAACTCATCTTTCTGCGCCTGCGCACTGTACAAATCCAGAGTTGTCACGTGTCCAAACAAACGTTTCTACTGAAAGTTTTCTCCGGTGCTTCCTCCGTGTTCATCCATGATAAATCAGCCCAGATTCGGGTACGTGCTGCAGTTTTATTAGCTAATAAAACACACTTTAAGTAGGAGCTGAGCGCTTTTGTGTGTCGCTGTCAGTAACGGTGCTGTTTGAATCGTCTGCAGGATCAATGGCGTCCTGTGTCACCGAGTGGATCACATCGTGCTTTAACATCATTCTGTCGGCCACAGCTCTGTACTCGTCTTACAAACTCTTTAAGGTGGGTTTCACTCAGTATAATGCTGGTGCATATGTTTTGATATAAGCATTACATTTTCAGCATCTTACATGTGAGGATGCTGCTTTTTCTTCACCTAAATGAGAGTAATCTGAGTATATTTTGTTTCAGACAGTTTGAATTTGCAGCTAATTGGCTTTAAGAACCTGTAGTTGGCTTTTTTTTTTTTTATTGTTGAAAGACTGAATGAATGTTGGTTAACTGTTAAATAATCTGTGGATTATTAGCAGAAATAGTTGAGTCCCAAATGATTCCTACCCAGGCCAGATGTTGACAGAATTTTTTTTAACCATCTTCTGTCAAGTGACAAAAAACAATAGAAATACAGATTTAAACTATTTCTATGTATATTTTTGCATTTTCACCAAATATGTCATGTCCAAAATGATTTACATCCCTTTTAGCCGCTTTTTCTGGTAATCTGTTCTGTGGTATGATCACATGAAAATGAAGTTGTTTGGACTCAGAGATGTGGCTTTTGTTTTGTGAAAGACACGAGATGCATTTAGTCCAAGAGCAGCATTCCCACGGTCCAACATGGTGGTGGAACGTGATGCTTTGGGGCTGTTGTTCAGCCGATGGACCAGACAGCCTGGTCAGAGGAAACTGCATCATGAGAACAGATGAGAACATCAGGCGGTCTGCAGGAACACTGCTCCTTGGGCAGCTTTGGAGCTTCAGCAAGACAATGATGTGAAACATGCAGCCAAAGTGGTGAAGAAACGGTGAAGAGGAAACAATGAGGAGATGTTGGAGCGGCTCAGTCAGAGTCCAGACCTGAATCCATCCAGAACCTGTGGAGGAGCTGAAGAGCAGAGTGATGGAGAGGAAGCCTTCAAGCTCCGAGAGCTGCAGATGGACACTTGGAGGAACTAAATCCCAGAAAGACTGTTAGACACTAGAAGGAAAATAAAGACTTTGATACTGATTCCTGAGAAAGAGTATGATTAATTTTGGACATGGCATTTTTAATAAAAATGAGTGGAAAAAAAAAACAACAAACATCTCTAACACCACGTCTTTCTGTCTTTTGTCACTTGCTAATATAATTTCCAGCAAAAGAAACCTATTTGTCAAATAAAAATCTAAATTAGGCAGTGGTATGATTCATTTCTGCTTAAATCTGGACTTTCTCATTTGTAATTCAGCCTCTACATCCATCTCTTCTTCTCTCTTTCTGCAGAACCACAGGGGTCCTTCAGTCGGCCTCTTCCTGCTCGGCCTCTCTGCAGCTCTTTGCCTCCTGCCTCCCTGCGGCTCCAACCTCAGCTCCCTCCAGAGGGAAGCGGAGTGGGCCGGCGAGCTTCTGGCCCCGGCGCTGGTCTCCTTCGACTTCCTGTGGCTCAGCCAGGACCACAACACGGCCCACGTCCTGCTGTGTGGCTCCTGCCTGCTTCTCGGACTCTCTGATTGGCTCTCGGCGGACTCTCTGACCGTCATGACTCGCTGCCTAGGCCTGTCGTCTCTGTCCTGCTGCCTGACGGTGTGCCTGTTTGCCGGCAATGCTTTAGGGGCTTTGGGCGGCGTGGGCCTCAGCCTGCCTTTACTTGTTGCTCCAGCGAACTCTTTAGCGCCGCTCATTTCAGCAGCTGCCACAGAAGGACTGATGAAGTGGCTTTTGAAAGGGTCGATGTCAATTGGCTGTTGGGCCTCGACGCAGGCTCTGGGGAAGTATCTGCTGGATGTGACTGACCGTTGTGACATTTAGCTAAGTGACAAATGCAGAAGTTTAACGTGCCTATTAACTCAAAGCTTGTTCTGCTTTCGATGGCAGCTATGATACATAGGTGGAAGATGCTGCCCCTGACGAAAAGACAGGAGGCAGAGTTTGGAGATGCCTGAGTAGAAAACGCTCAGACCTGGAGGGGTGAGGACAGATAGGATCAAGAATCAGCTCAGGGTTAATGATGCGTAAGAGATGCTGAGTATATTGGGAGAAGGATGCTGAAGATAGAGCTGCTGAAAGAAGATGATTAGCTGGTTTCTCAAATGTCATGATTTCAGTTGAATTAAATGTGTTTCATGAGTTTTAAACGGATGTTCTGACAAACTAAGCAAATTGAAAATGACACTTTGCAGAGAAATTGTGGCTCCTAATTTTTTTTTCTCATTTTCTGATATTAAATTGACTAAATAATTTCTCAAACAAAAACACTACATGGATAGGCTATGCTGCACCAGTTGGGAGCTATTTGAATAAACACTGACACTGTGAGATTTGTACTATATGAGAACACTACAGGAGATTTCACCAGATGACTTGAATAAATCTATTTGGAAAGCATTTATCGTTCAAGAATGATTGGTGTGATGTTTTTTTTTAGAGGACTACATCTGCATTAAAAATAAAAAATGATTTAAAAAAGGCTGTATAAAGATGTTTGGACTCGTATGACGTAACACTACCAAAGAGATGCAAAATAGTGTTTTGCTTTGGTTGACATTCAGATCTGACTTTGCACTCGTCATGCAGAGCTTTGTGCTGCTGATTTAAATGCTCAAACAACTGAATTGAAAGGACTGAAAGACAATACAGACAGAATACCGGTTTTCTGTCACCATAACCTTTTTTATTTCCATGCAGCTGATGTTGTTTAACAGCCAAATCTTACTTTTCAGTGGTTTCTATTAGTCCTCACTCTTTTTGCTGTGCACACATGGAGCCTGCATGTGAACAAACTCCATGTCTTCTAATAACAATAATAATCTACGGGGGCAGTCCTTGCAAACTGGAACACACACGAAGGTTCTATTCGCCCTAAAACACTCCACAACTTCCTGCAGTGAAAAACAGCTTCATGCTAACAAGTCAACTGTTTGTTCTCATGTTCGTTTTTTGAGTTTTGTTTGTTTTTTCTTGAATCTACAGTAGGTGTTAGACCAAGAACTTGGCACAGGATTATACAAAGCACAGACACCACTCAACTAACTGCTAAAAACTAAATTGTGTGAGACCACAGTTCACCCACTGTGGCTGCCTCAACCCACACAGGAGGAGCGTGAGTGTGTTTCAGGAGCTCTTCAAAGTAAGATTTTTTAGAAGAGCTTCAATTAATTCCACAGCTAAACCTAAATCACACTCGCTTCAGCTACAAAACAAACAGATCCTTATTTAAATATAAAAGCAAACGCATGTTTTAATGCCATTAATATGAAATCTTTGCATTTTCTTTGGTTGTATGTCGTTGATTGGGGGGGTAATTGAGCTGTTAAAGTGCATCTCTATAGAAACAGCAAGAGAAATAGTTCTGCAAAAGAGATTTGCCATCTTACTGGATCTAACTACAGTACTGCGTATCCCTCTTAACAGGCTTCACTGCTGGTTGTGTTTGACGCCCAGATTGTAGTTTGTGGTGGTCCTGGCCCCCCTGTGGCTCCACCCCTGCTGTTGTCAGTTCATTGACACCCTGCTCACACCTCTCTGCTTACAGTTTTAATGTTATGGATTCCAAAAAAAAAAAAAAACATCCAGCTGCCTCAGAGTCGGGGTGATTTGTTCTGCAGACTCAGCAGTATGACTGTAAAAATATCTGCAGTGGTCAAAGCTCTCATCCCACTTCTCCCCGCATCAGGACACAGATTGATACTTATCAATGCAAATTTTTTGAGAAAAATTCTTCCTTGTGCTGTAGCGCCTGAAACGCTGCGACCTGAAATAACCTCGTCTGTGTAATCACCTAAATGAGGTGTGTGTAATCCTGCTTGTCCACACTGCTGTCCTTGCAAGATATTGATATTCTTTATAGAGATTTGTGGTGGATGCTGCAGATTCTCCCTCGAGGGGTTTCAGGGGTGTGAGCAGCTGCCTCAGCAGTTTTGCTGCAGTGATTGTGCGAGCTTGTGTGGCTCTGTGCCTGCCTCTGGGACGGTGCCTTTGTTGAACTTCAGAGCAGAGGTGCTCAGTGGTACTTGGTATTTTTAGGAATTTTTGGGACATTTTCAGACTTTATGTGCATGTTGCAGTGAATAAAGCAGGGGAATGACACGCAGAAAATAGTCTTGGAAGCCTGGAATCAAACTTGCATGTGTTCATGTTTTATGCACCTTAACCACTCGGCCATTGGGTGCTACTTTTTAACATGTAAGGTCATTTTTGGGGGCATTTGTGACTTTGAAGAGCCTAAAATGATGATGATAATTGTGCTGTTGTGTTTTCATTTATCAAATTCTAACTTTTTTTTTTGCTAATAGAAAAGTAAAATTCCAGTAATGAGGGTAATAGCAACATAACTTGCAACACAAATTAAACTTTTATCCCCCAAATAGGACCCTAGCTACTCAACTTTGCTTTGCATTCTTGAGATGCATCACCTGTCTAACTGTTATACCATTTATGAGTGTTCTCGTAAACATCTCAAGTGCCTCACACTGCAGTTTTTTTATTTTATTTTTACAAGCACCTGGAGCTTGGCACATCTCATCCACGTCTGCCTCCAGATGCTGGTATCAGCATCAACCCCCAGCAGCTCAATCAGTCTCCATAATCTGCTCAGTATGTGCCTCTTCACCACTGCAGCGCATCGGGCAACTGCACTGAGCATGCTCGCTGCAGATGCAGCCTGTAGCTGGAGCACAGTGGAGAGAAGTAGGAGGAGGAAGGGGAGGAGAGACGGGGACGGCTGAGCAGGAGCCACACAGGAGAAGGATTCAGTCAGAGCTGAGATGCTGGTGCAGCTCTGAGAACGAGAGCTGCACGGGAGGAGCTGTCATTGGCAGCACAGATGGAGTGTGACAGCGGAATGTCTGGAAGGTCAGATTGTCAGGAAAGAGGAGGAAACATTTGATAAGGTAAAGAATATGAAGCATTTTAGCATGATGGAATGGAGTGGCTTTAAAAATGGAGAAGTCCTGGTATACAGGGAATGTGATGATCATTACATTTATGTTAGAATGGAATTGTCTGCATTTTTTTTATTTTTTCTAAAGCGGTGCGCAATTTACAAGTCCATTTGTGACTTACAGGGGCTCTTGGACAGCGTGGAGATGTACGCCTTCTACTCCCTTTTAGTCTACATCTTCTACACTGTCTTTAAAAAGGAGGAGGAGGAAGCCCTGGAGGAGGCATGTGGAGCTTCCCCAGACGTATGTCTCGTCGCATCCTGTACAGCCTCAGGGGGGGTCCTCTGTCTGATAAAAATAAAAAAATAAATAAAAAATAAAAAAATGTATGGGGAGCATGCAGACATCAGGTTGTGCGCATGTCTATGTATGCATTGTGTAAATATTTTGTGCGTGTATCACTGTCTGACCCTCATATATATGATGCTGTGCTCAGGAACCAGGAGCTGTTTCCATGGGAACAGGGAGCAGGAGGAGAGATGGCCACTCCTCCAAAACGGGGAAAAAAGCTTGTGCTCGCCTTAGTGAATCAAGTGAGTCCTCAGATTGCTTTTCAGAGCTTAAATAAATCTTGCACGATGGAGGAATGATGTATTTATTAAAATCAAATGTTTACACTAATCAGCTGATTAATTAGCACACGCATTCCTTTGTCATGCAGGCAGCAGCAGTGACAGTGATGAAGTCAGTGAGGAAGATGAGGCAGAAGGCCCTGACATCCCAGCATGCACCCCTCTGGCTGCCTTCTTGTCTTTCAAGCAGGAGGCCGAGAAGAGAAGAGCCTCTCAGGTCCAGCTGGAAACAACAGGGAAGGTAATAAAAGCGTGTTCTCGCCTCAGCTGAGCTGCCCACCTGATGCAGCAACATAAATAGACGCCCTGCACTGCGCCGCTGCTAAACTTTTCTACGTGCTTCTTTGAGCAGTTGGCCGAGTCTCCCCTGGTGGCGGTGATGTCCCACTTGCTGAGTTTTCTGGAGCAGTACTCGCACTTCCAGCAGCTGCAGCAGCAGGCCGACCAGTACCGGGTCCAGCTGAAGAGGCACCGCGTCCAGCACCGGCGGCAGATGAAGGCCCTGCGAACCTCCTACCGCCAGCGCCTCCGGGACAAGAACAGCATCATAAGCAGCCTGGAGGAGGCCATCAGCCAGCAATCATCACCCAGTCCGCTGAGTGAGGGTGAGGGGGAGATGGGGGAAGGGATGTAAAGAGGGACACGTTCACATTGTCCATTCAGTGGCTGTGAAGATGATGGAAAACCGAGAGAAGTGGAGGTCACGGGGTCGTTTTAATAACAGAAATGTAGATCTATTGGCGTGTACAGAAAATTGCACAGGGGACAAGAGGTGGATTTCTGATACGAGACTTCAGGTTAGATCATCTGAGGTGGATGAGCTGGGAAGAGCTTGAATAAAGAAAGTCATTTTCACATGCTGGTACAATAGGTGTAGCAGGGGGTTATGTAATATATATGAGAAAGCTCTGCGGCTTCATTTATGGTGCTGGAAGTCCAGAAATATTCCAAAATGTTAACAGACTTGAGAAGAATCAATTATTGAATGTGTTTTTAATGATGTGATGTGTTTTTTTCTACTAGTTTTGGAACAGAATTTGATTTTTTTGGGCACATTTTTTTAATAGAAGATTAGAGTCATCAGCAGAAGAACAGACTGATTAGATTCACAGAGGGACCAGACAAACACTGTGCAGCTGCGACTGACCTCACAGCTTCAGATGTCTGCATCTGCTGCATTTCAGATTGGACCAGATGCCTCTTCGGCCTCAGAGCAGAACCTTACCGATGGCCCTGTCTTGCCTCTCTGTGCTGGGCATATGTTCAGCTTGTTAACGCCTCCATGGAGCTGGAGGCAGAAGCTTGACCTCAGGCTGCCCGACGGAGCCTCAGAGGAATAAGTCAGCATGTGTGATAACCCAACCAGGTTGTCGGGTATATTTAAGTAGAGGATCTCATGTGTGGTAACTCTCATTAGGTGGTGGACGGAGATATTTATGCAGTTCGTGGCTGAGAGTCTTTGGTACTCGGATACTGTGACTCAGTGTCATGAATAAAACAGGACTGTTAGTGCAGTTTGATTCTCTGCAAATGCACTTACAAGGTCGGGCACATGTTTGGCCGCACGTGGAAACGTGTTGGGCTAAAAATAGCCTCGAGGTCCGTGTCCCGGTGTTACAAGGATGCTCGCTTTGTTTATTTACTGTAGTGCAACATGCAGGTCCGAGCGTAGGAGTGATGCTGTGCATCTTCAATGTGCAGTAACCACTTGTGCATTTTTTGGCTGCTGTGTTTGGTTTGAATGACTGTTTTGTGAACCTTTCAGTGGATTCAAGCTTCAAGCTGCTGTTTTAAAATTTTAAATATTATTTCAGTCCCCCTGCAGACTGGAATGGATTCTCACATTTCTTGCAGATTCTTTCTTCAGAGCTCACTGATGCGCTGTGACACGGCGAACGTGACACGGCCTGTTGATAAAATTAGCATAAAGCCCCGCAACGAAAATCAGAGGTGACAGGGCCGGATAAATCATTGAGGAGGAGGGAAATGATTAAAATAGTGTTGGGCATGCTGCTCAGGTTGCTGCTGCACAATAGAGGAGTTTTAGTGGGCTGTTGCACGTTATGAATGTTGAATTCTGCACTCGAAATGAGAAGCTGCAGTAATCCTGTTGAGGTTTCTGGGAACTGAGAGTAGAAACGCAACCATGAGAGCGCGGTGACGGCACGGTGTGTGTAAAGAGCTCTAAAGTACATATTTAATGTTCATTAATATTACACTCACATGCAGGCGTGCAGCGGAAAATGGTCCTAAATGACAGATTACGTATAGAAAACAGGTCAAGGGCAGTTCAAATGATATTAGCTGCGGCTATTTCTAGTATAAATATGACTGAATATGGCTACTTTGCCAGGCTGATGATAATAATGTGTCTTCTTTGTGTCCTCCAGGTGAGTGCAGCAGTGATGCAGGGGCACAGGCCGGCGTTCACAGGCTGGTGGAGTCTCTGTACGGCCTGCAGGGCGAGAGGAGTCAGCTGAGAGGAGAACTCCGTCTGCTGCACTCACAGCTGGAGCAGAAAGAGAGAGACAGACACTCTCGTATACAAGCCTTTCAACAGCAGGTTGGAGTTTAATCCCATTTTAGAAGATTTAATGCTGCATGAAATCCATGAATAACAAATCAGGTGTGAATTTTTTATTACAAAACCTTGTATACCTGTATTAGAATTTACATTAAGCTTCATTTCATGTCTATGAATGTCACTTATGAGCACTCTCGGTTACTGCAGAAGCATATTTTCCTAAATGTAAAAAGCCTCTCATGTCCTTTGTTATCGTGCATGTTGTGTGATTCTGTATCTCCCCAAAAGAGAAAAAAATCTTCTGATAAATATTGCATAAAAGAGCAGAATGAGATAACAGCACAGTTTTCTGCAAGTAATAGAAAGAAATATGAGTCTTATGTATCTACATTCTCAAATTTTGACCAGATTTTTAAATGTTCTGATTTTGCAGATTGATGAGCTCAAGAGCTGCATAGAGGAGCGTGAGGAGGAGTTGTCACGACTGCGAACAGCCACCGTAAGTGCTGCAAACTATCGATTTAATCATTCGTCAAGTCTTTGTCACTTTCCACGTCACGGCCAAGCTGCCACGCCGACTAAATATAAAAATAGAGCTGTGAATGCCAAGCCAGGGCGTCATAAATTGTCAAAGGGAGCTCATTTATAGATAAATGTGTGAAGATTTCACCTGGAGAAGCGCTTTGGTTTTGATTGATCTCTTCGTTATGCTGGAACTCAGCCTTGTGTTTCATTTCCGCAGGGGGCCACAGACTCAGAGAAGCGAGTTTTGTGTTTGTCAGCAGAGAACGAGAGTCTGAAGCAGAACCTGAGTGTAACTCAAGGCCTCCTGCAGCAGCTCTCTGCCATCCCATCCCAGTCCAGCAGCATGCTCATCAAGGTGAGAAGCACCGGCTCAGTGGCCTCACATCTCACCGGTGTCCTATTAACAGATTAATTAGCAATCAAGGCAATTTTTAACTGATTGGTATTGCCATGGGTTTTAGCCTGATCCTTTGTTTTCAGCTGCTATCACACCTGTGGGAAATTTAAATAGGTTTGTTAATAAATGCAGCATTATTAATCTGTGAGTGGTTCATTTATAAAATGAATGGGGCACAGTGGGCATTTGTCCAATGTTGTTATTGCTGTTTAAAGCCATGAACGATGGATACAGGCAACAAAAGCAGCTATTATACATGCCATGGGAATATATAACATTTAAAACCATAAATTGTTAGCTAAAAATTACTATTTGGGTGGAATTAGCCTTTAAAACAATAACCTGTTAGTTTATTAAGTACTCTTGGGTGGAATACAGTTTTGAAACTATACGTGGTTGAACAGAAAGTAATATTTTGGTTGGAATAAACTGTCAAAACACGATTGTATTACCGGTAATTAGAAAATGCCATTTGGATTTGGAATAGACCTTTAAAATTATAAGTACTTGTACAGAACGTAATGTTTTGATCAAAATAAACCATTACATCAAAACTCGTTCGTTAAGAAGTGCTATTTGAATGGATTAATCCTTTGAAATTTTAAAAGTCCTTGGACAGAAAATAACATTTTGATTGACTTAGACCATTAAAACCAAAACTTGTTAATTAGGAAGTACTATTTGAGCACAGAAAGTAATATTTTGATTTGACTACTAAAACCCAAATTAGCTTGTTGGCATCCATCCATCCATTGGAATAGACCTTAAAAGTTAATATGTAACCATACCTCTAGATAAACTGTATGTATGTTTGGTGTAATAAACCTTAA
Source organism: Stegastes partitus (assembly GCF_000690725.1). NCBI lineage: Eukaryota > Metazoa > Chordata > Actinopteri > Pomacentridae > Stegastes > Stegastes partitus. The sequence goes on along the minus strand of NW_007578144.1, from coordinate 190,166 downwards.
AAACCATAAGTCACACACTTTAGCAAACATCTAATTTGGCAGATGGAAACATACAGGGTCCAAAAACTGTGTCTCTGAAAATGCAGCCTCCTCTGCTGCAGACACATGAAGTGCTTTGGTTGCTACAGTATTATGAAGTAAGAATTGGTGGAGCAACCAGGTGCCACAGCTAATCCACAATATTTAAAGTGTACATTGTCTATGAAAATGGTTTCAAATTTGGACTCGGAATCAGCAGATATTAAATATTAAATGACTCCGAATTAATCAGGAGTTAAAAAAAAAAAATCTTGATGCAAACTTACTTCCACTTGTCATCGGTTTCAACGTGCAGGAGAACGAGAGCCTCCGCAGCAGAGTGCAGCAGCTGGAGATGTCTTTACAGCAGCGAGCCGAGCAGCTGTCACATCTGGAGCGACAGAGCGAACAAAGCGAGTGGAGACGAGGAGAAGAGCTGAGGAAACGAGAGGACAGAGTGAGAGAGCTGCAGCTGGAGCTGGACAGGGAGAGAGGCAAGGAGCCCGTCGTCAAGGTAAACCTCAGCGCCACAGGGCTTTTAAAATGGATTTGAACGCTGGGGAGTGGGTTTTGAGCTACTTGTGAAACTATAAAACAGATTTTTAATGTATTCCAGAGTCAGATTTGGTAACTTGAAGCACAACTACATTAAAAAACATCAACATTCAAGGAAAATAATAACATTTTACATTAGATTTCTTTTTTTTCCCCAAAAAAATGTGTAGACAAACAAACAAAGAACTATTTTAAGTGTTTTTATTGAAAATGTCCTATGTTTTTTAATACAGTATCCCCTTTCTTAAATTGCACATCAGCATATGTAAATCTGGTTCTACATTCAAACTCTACAATTTCCGTATATTCAACATTAAATCTAACAAAATGCAGAAACTTGGTACATAAGGTATTTATTTATTGAAGTAAAATTTGTAGTTTTGTGAACTCTGGTGTTGGTTTCCACTTCATATTGCAGTCCAGCTTGTAAACAGAGAAAGGCCAATCTTCATTTTTCAATTTCTCCTCGGGAGCTCTGCAGAATTTTTATGAATAATTGGTTGAAATTACACATTTCTATCTGAATAAATTAAACAACAGTGTTTTGAAATCAAAAGAGGTGTACATTCTATTCGCCTTCCAAACTAGAACCGTTAGTTAAGAGTTTTGAGCACATGTTAACACTTTATTGAAGGTGTTTGACTGCAATAAAATAAATCTGTTTCACTGCAGGACATTTAGGCCTGTAGGGTCATTGTAGGTGTTAGTGATCGTAATAAACTAGAAAAAATCTGTAAATAACAGTGTTCATGTGTTTTATTGAGAGAGGATGTTTTTAACCAGATGTTTCCTCTGTGGCAGTACGTCACACAGACTGTGGAGGTGGAATCTCCAGCGACGTTAAAGCAGCTGAATAAAGCCAGACAGAGGAACGAGCTGATGTCTGAACGGTTGTCCAGTCAGAACGAACGGTGCAAACAGCTGGAAGAACAGATACGCAGATCAGACGAACACAGCTGCAACCTGCAGCACAAGGTAGCAAACAGAAGTCAATCTTTACTAGTCTTGGCATGAATTCTTATCTTTCAATGTGTGCTTTTAGGCATACAAACACAGAAATAACATGCTCTTTAGATGGGACTAAACTCTGTGCATTAACAGCAGCCTGATTATATATTTTGGTAGAAATTGTCCACACAGGTGTATATCAGTTCATTTACTGTTTTGAATTGCGTTTTTATCAGCTGATGTAATTGTTGTTGTGTCCTTGATTCTCACTGATGTAATGTGAAGAGAGAGTGTAATGAAATAGCAAACTTGGAGAAACTTAAATATTACAAAAACATTTCCTTTTTAAAAAAAAAAAAAAAAAAATTAATTAAAATTTTTACAGAAATGTGAAAAATACACAAGCTCATTGAAAAACCCTTTTTAATCAGATTTTTTTTTTAGATTTAAAAAAAAAAGAGAGAGAGAGCGTTATTGTGGTTATAAGTACATAATTAATCGAGAAAAAACTTCTGATCTTATTGCTGATGGTATAATATAAACAAAAAATTAAATTACCATAAAATGAGCTATAAATTAACACAGCTTTTGTTACTTTATATGATATTATGTAATAATTGAACATTTGCATTTTTTTATTTTTTTTTTTTTTTACTGTAGACTCCCTTTAATTACCGGAAATTTCTTTTTTTTCTTGTTTGGATAGACCATTAAATGATATCAAATGTCCATTTTTAGTTACAGATTTAGCATTAAACAACAGGATAATGTCCTGTTTTGTTACTATAGTTGCATCATTAACACAGTTACAGTTTGTTTTTTAACATAGAGTCACCATTAAAATACAGAAAAGTTAAATTTTTTTATTTATAGATCAAATTCTAGATGATAAACTGCCAGTATATTTACTGATATTTCACAGATTTATTAGCGTATTGTCCTCCAGCTGTTGTTAGGCAGGCCCCGGCAGCAGAGCATATAAATAGTAAAAGGTGAACCATTATCTGGGATGTTCACAATAATGCTTCATAATAATGTTAAATATCCATCAGGGCACAAAGTATTACTGTTGGCTGCAGGCCAGTGAGAGTTAAGAAATCTGGCCACAAATTGCAGACGGGTCTCCTGCTCCTGATGCCATCAACTCTGATTAAAAACTATAAAGAGGCAGAACTGACGAGTCCAGAGGGGTAAATAAAGCACGCCCTGTTTGGAGAACAGATGATCAAAGGGGAGAAAAATGAAAGGCAGAAGGAGGAAGTTTCCACCTTGCTGCTGGAAATTCACAGCCTGGATCGATTTCATTGACAGATGAACTAATTACAGAGCTGAACCTGCACAGATTGGAACCGTCGAGCTGACAGACTGACAAATTGCTGTGCTGAACCTTTCACAGATCGCGGCGTATGAGCGAGAAATCAGCAAACTGAGAGAGGAGCTGTTGAAAGAGATCGGCCACTTGGAGGAGAGGAAGGAGGAGGCGGTGAAGGCCGCGGCCAGCTGCTCGGCGGAACACTTTCAGAGCCTTCAGGACCAGTTCTTCAGTGAGTTACACCAAACAATCAAAGCACCCCAGAGAAAGAAAGTTTAGCTTACGGATGTTAAAGACAATGTCATCTAGATTTGTGTGATTCTACATGTTGTTTTTCTTTTTGTCAGGCTTGCAGAAGCGTCTGACTGCACTCCCTCCAACTTTGCGCTCCATGAAGACAGACTACGCCAGTCTGAGGAGCCAGGTTCGAAACTTCTCAGACTTTTATGGAGCAGCTATCAATGAAGCAAAAAAACAGGTATGCACTGTGACCAACATGCTTTAAAGCTTGGATTTTGGTGAATGAGACACCGGACCAAATCCTCGTAAACCTGCTAAAGAGTTTTTGCGTCTTTGTCAGATTTCAGCTGCTATTAATGAGATGTCTGAAGCCAACAAAGATCTTCTGGAGAAATACAGGAAGGAGGTTGCGCTGCGCCGGAAGTACCACGAGCAGCTGGTGGAGCTTAAAGGTATAAGTCTTGAAAAAGATCAAATTCACTGCAGAAAATAAAAATCTGTGCCACTGACTGTGTCTCTGTTTCCGCTTTTAGGCAACATTCGCGTTCTGTGTCGGGTGAAGCCGGTGCTGAAGGAGGATCAGCATGAGGAGGGCCAGTCTGTGGTTGTGACGACAGACCCCAACAACGAGTCGTCCCTCACCGTGATGAACAAAGGAAAAGGTCGCGTCTTTGAGCTGGATAAGGTCTTCCAGCCGCAGGCCACGCAGGAAGAGGTAGCAAAAAAGACGAGCGTACTAAAGAAATATTTTTGTAACAAGAACTCGCAACAGTTTGTTTGGTTTCTTCAGGTCTTTCAGGAGATTGAACCTCTGGTGACGTCCTGCATCGATGGCTACCATGTCTGCATATTTGCATATGGGCAGACAGGCTCTGGAAAAACCTACACGATGGAGGTACACCTCTACTTTTACAGCATGACTGAAACCAAAGAGTGATATGAGATACTGATTATTGTAGCCGTGCAGTATCAAGTGATCTCACATATAATATCACTTAAGAGTCAAATGTCTCAAAATTGTATTATTTCTAAGTTGAACAGTCGAGCATTTCTTTCATGAACAATCAAAAACAAATACAGTAGAAACATTCAAATACAGATCCCAAAGCATATAATTCAATGCAACTACACCTGTGATTTCCAATTATCCTGATTGAGTAAACAAAATTATAAAATGAGCCGTGAGGAGCAGAACTTTCCCAGTTTTGAGCTTACAGACTGTATCAGTCTGCATCATGACTCCACTTTCAAAACTGTTGCCAGAAGAACCTGAAAAGTCTGAATATGAGACTTCACGATGGTGGGAAAGGACACAAACAGATTGATGACTAACTAAAAACAAGTCGAAACACAATAGCAGCAGTAATCAGGAGGTATAGAGCGAGCTACAACTGCCTAAAATAACTCCTCAGACAGTGCACTACTTTCACAATCTAGCTCTGAAAAACAGACAGACAAGTACTTCAGCCTTGGAACAGGTTATCAGTTGAAATCAGAGTTTCTGTGACAGCTCAGACAGCACGTAAAATCAGCCTCTGTGGACAGGGTCCAAGAAAAGAAAAGAAAAAAACAACTCTTTGATACAGAAGTGCAAGATAAAACTTGTCTAAAGAACATGAAAGGCAGCCTGATGAATGTCGGGAGCACATTCTTTGGTCAGATGAAACCAAGATGAGTTTGTTCAGCTCAGATGGGGAACCTACCACGATGAACGCATAGTCCTGACAGTGAAGCACAGAGGTGGGAGTGTGATGATGTAGGACGGCATGAGTTCAAAAGGAGATGACATTTATAGATGGCATCCCTTCTTTTGTACACTGTGAAATGTAAGTTAAGTGTCCTTGTATTTCCAGGGTAGTGTGGAACACCCAGGCATCAACCAGCGAGCCCTGAAACACCTCTTCAGTGAGATCGAGGAGAGGAAGGACATGTGGTCCTACACGGTCACAGTCAGCTCCGTGGAGATCTACAACGAGGTGCTAAGGTACAGCACGCTCCTTTAGTCGTTCAGCTAAATCAGACCTCATTTATTGCTGCTTGATGGTGATGTTTTGTTTTTCAGAGACCTGCTGAGTAAAGACGGAGAGAAACTGGACATAAAGATCAACCCGGACGGAACAGGACAGCTGCATGTACCGGGCCTCAGGGTCGTCGAAGTGAAGAGCTTTCAGCACATCAAGAAGGTAGAAGATGTTTCACTTTAAACACCCGCACTCAGCAGTGGTGGGGTGTAGATTTACTCAAGTGCTGTTTTGTGGTACAAATTGAAGGTACCTGAATCTCTCACGTTTTCCATGTCGTGCATCTTTCTGCTCCTACCCCACCACATCTCAGAATCTCAGCTTTAGTTAGCTATCAGATTACAATTTTTCACACCATTTATCTCCAAATTTGGATATTCTGAATTGAATTTTGTCTAATAAACAGAAGGATTAATTGTCCATTTATGACTTGAGAAGATTCCACATCCTTTTAGGTTGCATTAACGATTTTAAGAAGCACTTTTAAATTAGTGGAAAAATGGCAAAAAGCTGAAGATGCCTTTTTTTTTTTTTTTTACTGAAAAGCTGAGTTTTAGAAATATCTAATTCTCACAGGACAGCGATGCAACAAACTTATGCTCATCTTATATAATCTGATGCATTGCTTTAACTACATAATAGAGGATAATGTAGTTAAAATGTAAATATTACACCATCCAAGTAGTTGTAATTGCCTCAACCCCAAACTTCTGCAGGAGTAAAATGCAGCTGACACATCAATGCAGCAGTAATATAAATCTGTAAAACATCACATACTATAGCAAAACACTGACATGGAACATTTTACTATTTTAGTGAACAATGTGTACAACTGTCGACTTACATGCTTTGACTTGAGTAAGACTGTGAATACACTATTTTCACAGTGTGGTATTAATACCAAAGCAAAGGATCTGAATACTTCTTCCACACACTGTTAAAAAGTTATTGAATCACAAGTCAGCAGTAGAAAATACGCTAATGGCCGTTGATTTTGTCTTCCTCAAGCTTCTAGCTACAGCTCGAAGGAACAGGATCACCTTCGGCACTCAGATGAACCAGCACAGCTCGCGCTCCCACGCTCTGCTCTGTATCACCGTTCAGGGCACCGACCTCGCCACCGGCTCCAAAACCACAGGTCAGTCATGTATGAACTCTCTCCTTCTACAGTCTGAAGTGTTCTTTTGGAAATACCAGCGGGCTGAGGGCAGACTAGAGACCCTTAGAAGTGTACATATGGGTGACAAGTTAAAGGAAAAACCAACGTCAAGTGTCTCAGTAAGATGTTTGGTCGCCGTGTGACACCAGAACAGCTTCAGGGCATTTTGACTTTACAAGTTCCTGGAATGCTACTGAAGCGATGAAACAGATTTTCCAACAGATCATCGAACCATTCACTGACCCCTTGTGTCTTATGGATGGAGCATAGCCTGCATATAAGGTTTTCTAAACAGGGTTTTGAAGATCAACACTCATGTGATTTCTCTATTTTGAGCCTCCTTGTCTCCTCTGTCCTCCTACCTGTGACCTAGAAATCCTCTTGAGGGATGTCTCAATTCTTAAAATGCATTTTGAGGACAGAGGAGGCTTGCTGCAGGAGCTGTGAGGATGCACAGGTGTATTTGTGATGACATTGTGTACTCAATATGCAGTTATGATATGTGTCACTCTTTTTTTTTTGTTTCGTACTCTGTTGTTTGTATGACATTGGTAGATTCTTGTCTCATTATGCCAGGCTAATTGAATATAAGCATCTAAGCTGTCATGAACACTGCTTCTGACAGAGATAATAAAACACAGCAGTCGACTGTAACAAACAACAGACAGATGAAGCAGCTGTTGCTCACGTCATTTTTAATTGACATCGCTTTAAACAACAGCCCATGGCAGCTCTTGCTTTTAAATGTGCTTCACAAGTGGATCCAAACCAGCCACAGCATAACAGAGCTCCTCACTGTACGCTGTAAAAAATTTTTTGTTTTTACCAGGTTTTAACTGCAGTTTTTCAATTTCTTATTTCACAATATTTCCATTTTTCTAAATTACAGGTATGTAGTAAAATAATAGCAAAAAAGTAAATTGTAAGTAACGTCCACATCAAAAATCTGTATGAAAAAAAAACAAAAATTGCTTTTACAATATTTGACTATAAAATCATACTGTTTTTTGTAATTAAATTAGCAAAACATATCATTATTTTACAGATATTTGCTGTTATTTGAAAGAGAAATTGAAAAATTATTGAAAAAAAATGGCAGATATTTTTTAACTGTTATTTTACCTGTTCGGTTAAATCACAGATGTAGTTAAAATCACAGAAAAAGTATTAATTTACATGTCGACTATTAAAAAAACAAAAAACAAAAACAAAACAAAAATAAAACAGATCACCTCAAAAACAGAGGATAGTTTAACAAAATAATAAGTTTTACCTTTTCAACGTGTAACCGTAAAAATAAAGTTCTAATATATATATATATATATATATACTTTACAGATATTCATTGTTATTTTTATAGTTGCAGTATTCCAATGTATTTTAGCTATTTTTCCTGGCACCTTGCTGCCAGATTTTATTTAGGTTTTTGCTGAATTATAATTTTTTAAAACAGTGTACAGGTCAAGAATTCTGGTTTTTCCTTTAATTTGTTGCCCTCCTAAAGACTATCCTTGGTAAAGGAGGGAAAGGGCACATGTAGCAGCAGGTGTAGGTGTCATTGCTCTGAATTTGCTCCTCACTCTGCAGGGAAACTGAACCTGGTGGACCTGGCTGGTTCAGAGCGGGTGTGGAAGTCTGGTGCCGAGGGAGAGAGGCTGAAAGAGGCCCAGAACATCAACCGCTCTCTGCTGGCTCTGGGGGACGTCATTCAGGCGCTTCGGGCTCGACAAACTCACATCCCCTTCAGGAACTCCCGCCTTACGTACTTACTGCAGGACTCCCTCGGCAAAGGCAGCAAAACCGTCATGGTGGTGCAGGTGAGGTTTCTGCTCCTGCTGTACCTCATTCACAACCATGTAATCATTATATTGAGCCTCATTTTTGTTCTACTGAAGGTTTCCGCTCTGGAGAGTAACGCTGGAGAGACGCTGTGCTCTCTGAAGTTTGCTCAGAGGGTTTGCAAGGTGGAGTTGGGTCCTGCAGCCAGGAAGATCGAATCAGGAGGTGGACAGTGTGACTGAGAGCCATGAATCACCGGGAAATCTTGAATAAATCAGTCCCTACCAGCCAACTATACAGCATCAACAAGATCAGCAGCAATCCTGCTCAAGGGCTAAATCTGAGGAGGCCTGTGAGGTCGAGCACCGAGGATATTAGCCTCCTCTTTGCCATTTTCTGCTTCTGTTAAGTGAGAACCCTTTATCATTAGATAGTTTGCATGCAGGAGTATTTATTCTTCCACTCTGAGTGCCAAAACATCCTCTGTGGTTTAGGATTCGATGCTTCCTTGAACTTCTATCTCAGTTTCATTTAAAATCCAGGATAGATCATATCCTCAGTCATCATCACAGTGTTTAGAGCTGCATAATGTTCAGGTTCAACAAGCTTCCGGTGCCACAATATCAGCGACACTTCAGTTTTTTGCAGTAATAATCATCCTGCTATAAATGTCTTGTGAGCTTCATCGCCAACGTGGTATAATTTCGAAGGTCGTAGTGTGTAGGAGAACGTGTTTTGTAACAAAAGTACGGGCTTTTATCCATGTCAATGACACTTAAAGTCACATATCTGTGTCGTTTCTTTGTGAATTTCAGAAGAGCAGCGACTGAATGCTCTGTTTCTCTTTAGCGCCTTGATAATTTGCCTTTTGAGAAAAGATGAACGCTGTCGAAGGGAAAAAAGATGGTGGCCTTGTATTGGAGTGGTGATATAGCGAACTGTGCAATATCCTCCTTTTCCAGGAGACAGTTTGGGCCTATGTGGACAGAAGATGCACTTTACTGTGAAAGAATAGGAGCATTTTTAGTTCAGGTGCTTGCAATAGATTTCACTTGTGAATGTCATACCAAATACAGCTTATTGTTCATATTTGTTCTTGTGTTATCACCCAAGTGGATCAAAACTAGCTTTTGATTCAAATGTAGCAAGACATTAATGTTGCAGTAACTACCATGAGTGCATAGGGGTCACTTAATTATAACTAGGGAGTGAATTTTCAGATGATTTTCTGAATAAATATTATGTATTTAAAAAAAATGTCTTTTGTCTTTTTGGATGCTTGGTGACAAAACTGTTTGTTGCACGTTATTTTCTGTCTAATTCTGTTATTAACTAGAGTATGCACATCAGAAATGTAGAAATTGGAAAAATAGTTTTGTATTTTGTGGTCGTTTTCCATCAAAGAGATGCAAAACGACTCCAAAGTGTGACAAAATGACCACAAAGAAAGATAGATAGACGATGAAGAGACAAAATGACCACAGACTGGTGCAGAACGACCACTAAGAATCGCATAGTGACCACAAAGAGATGCAAAACAATCGCAACGAGATGCAAAAAGATGCAAAGTGATGACGAAAAGACACCCACAAAGATGCAAAACTGACAACCGCAGATAAATCTTGTTATGGTACCATCCAACAATTTAACTGTAATTTTTCAAACTGCCACAAATTCAAAACCCCCTACAGGTCTGCTGGGGTGTTTGGCAGCTGTGAGTTGCAGAGCGGGCCCCACATGGATAAGACTTGCTTGGATGCATCTTGTGGATACGTGACGGGACTGGAATCAGGAAAGTTTGGAGGCCAAGCTTCCTTGAGCTGTTCCTGTATGCTGTTTTCGTGCGATTGTTCTGCCAGGGACACTGACGTCAACTAGTGCTGTTGCACAGTGGGGTGTGCTTGGGTCTGTAACAAGGTTTAGGTAGAATGTACGTGTCAGAGTAACATCCACATGAATGCCAGGAACCAAATTTGCCCGCAGGACATTGCACTGTGATGAGATGAGCAACAGCAGTGGTTTTAATGCCGTGGCTGATTGGTGCATATCCATATAACGACACTGAATTACCCACATCATGGTTTTATCTACAGTCGTCCTCAAATGTATCCATACCCTCCCATTAAAGAAGGAAAAAAGCAGCTGAAATAAGTTGAAATTGAAAATCATGACATTGCTTTTTTATTGTGGTTCAATAGAAATATAAAAAAAAAATCAAAAATAAAAAGTAAGCAAGCACGATGGGACCCGTGAACTAATATTTTGTTGAACAACCCTTTGAGCCAATCACTGCTATCAGGTGTTTTCTGTAACTCTCCATCAGACGTCTGCACCTGTTGACAGCTACTTGGATTTCACTGCTCATCAGCAAAGTGCTCTAATTTGTCCAGGACAGTTTTGTTTGTTGTTGCTGTTTTTCAACCACAATTCAAAAGCAATGTTTTATTTCCCTAAATTCTAATTTAGAAAATGTTTATTTATTATTATTTTTTTCAGTTTCTAGTTATCTGAGTTGTGAATTTTGCCTTTTCTTTAATGGAAGGAGATGAATCCATTTGAGGACGACTGTAGATTCTCCAGCAGAAGCAAAAATAAATCACAACAAAAACTACTCAGGCGTTTGAAAAATCCACATTATTTTACTTGATGATATAAAAATACAACAAAATATTGCATAAACAATGCAGCTCAATATCCACATATACAGAATGTGTTACTACATATTCACATGTAACAACACGAGGACAGGAAACATGACTTTACTCGATGGAACCAGGCGTCTCTGTTCACGCAGCACAGACGTGACGGTACAGCGTCAGTAAACTGAGGCCATCCTTGTTGTTGTTGTTGTCTTCTCTTTTCTCCTGTCACATTTTGGATTCAGTCCGAGTCTCCCTCCTCTTCTCTGACTGCTCCCACTGCTCCGGCTAACTCTTCCTCACTGCCTCGCAGACGATCCCCTGGATGGACACAAACATTCATTCATTCACTGCATCCTCTACGCATAAGCTTCATTTAATTCTATGATTTTATTCAGGCTTAGTTAACCACAGTGTGCCAGTGTTCATATTCTATCCACAAACACGTTTTCAGTAGACTCAGCTAAAGTCTCAGACCCTGTTTGTGGCATCTAAGTGCAACTTGGGTGAGGAGGCTGCCCAGGTTGGGAAACATCAAACTGTGACCTTCAGCGTGCACTGAGGCAGGTTGCAGCAAACTAAAGCCATTGTTCTCTGCCAAAAAATAACAGATTGTTGCCTCTGGGTTGCAGGTGAGTTGCTGCCCCGAGTAGAAGAGTTTCCCAGGATCTTGTTCATGAGTGACAGAAAATGGAGCGCTGGATATTGTACTGGACTGATGTGGTGAACAGTGAGCTGAGTCGGAAAGAAAAGCTCCAACCTTCACCTCAGTCATGAACTCTGGGTAAAGAATGAGCCATAAGCAGCCAGTCTCTTCTGTCGGGTGGCTGGGCTCGGCGTTTGAGATTTGGTGAGAAATCTGGACAGAGCCTGGAGCAAAGAAGCTGCTCCTTCAGGCACTTTATTAAGATGCCTCCTGGGCACCTTCCTTTTGAGGTTTTCAAGGAGGTCGACCCAGTATCTCATCTGGCCTGGGAACGCCTCAGTGTCTCCCAGGAGGGACTGAGAAAGAGGGAAGCCCCTGTTTAGCCTGCTGCCACAGATCAGCATAAGAAAATGAATGGATGGATGTGTCGATGCATTTTAGTGAGGATCAAACCATGTAAAAGAACAGCTCTGTTGTCTGTGACGCGCTGCTCACAGATGGTACATTCTGTTGGCAGGCAGCAGAGTTCTGTTCAGAGCAGAGGAAACGACATGTTCTCCCCTAAACAGAAAACGCAGCCCACTGCAGCTGTAATCCTCTCTGGGTGTGCACAGAGGACTAAAACCTAAATCCCCGACTGCTGTTTGTTAATGTCTGCGTGCAAGCTATTTCATGTGATTCAATAACTTTGGCATTTTAACTGCGTGATTACAGTTAATTAAATGTTATTACTCAAGCACGTTGCTTCCTGTGCTCTAAAGGCTTTTGAATTAAGAGTAATCACTGTCACACACTGAAAACGAGGGAAAACTCCTGTTACAGTTAAACCTGCTTTGCTTGCTCCTGAGAGCTCCTTGCTATTTTTAGAATGTGGATCATACATCAGTGGAGGAATCACACCACTGATGTTATCAGACAGCTTCAAGCCTCCGCAGAGTCTGGGAGTCACAAAGCAATTAGCCTAATAATTCACGCCAAGCTCGGGCTCTGTTATCTCTGCGGCGTCACAGGAAAAAACAACAAATTTTGTGATAAAAGGCAAAAAACATGAAACGGGGAATACTGACGGATGAGCTCGGCGATGGCTCTCTGTGTTCTCCTCTCCAGCTTCTCCAGCTTCTTTGCCACATCACGCTTTAGATCCCTTCAAATCAGAATGACAAAGAAAAGACAAAGTCAGTGAATGATGTCTTTGTTAAGGTTTCATGCACTATAGAAAGTGGAAAATGACACTGAAAAAAAAGAAGTCTTACCAGTCTGGCTTTCTTGGAGCAAGGTTGGCCAAATCCTGAGAAGAGAAAGACGCTGCACTTAGAAGCTAAAGATGCTTAATTAAAGCAAATCACATATTGATAGAAAGGAGCACTCACCACTTCTTCAATGATGGGCTCTGGATTAGCTGCCTCTAGCTGGTCTTTTACTTTATCTTCCACTGCAAACAAAGAACACACCATTAATTATAAAGGATTTGCGGGGAACTACATTCTGCTAAAGTTACAGAACAAAGAGACATATTCCGTTTAGTTTGAAATTTCAAAATTCATTTTTAAATAAGTGAAAGACCCATATGTTACCAGGGTTACAATCTCCCACTTTTCAGTCTCTGCCTAAACTCCAACATTCGTCAATAAACATTGCATAAAAGCCACAGTTCACATGCCTTTAGTTTATGGAACAGCACGCCTTCATTGTGAGTTCGGCCTTGTTTACCTCGCTCTATATTTTCACATCTATTACAGAAAGAAATGTCTATAAAAATACAACTCACCAATAATGAGTGTAATTAACAAAACAGGATAAACAGGATCAGAAGTTTAGTTTGTTGCTTCCAGCTGTTTGTACGAGTCTTTTCTCTGAATTTATTATATATCTGCAGCATCAGGCGGCAGCAGAATCCATACGAGCGTCTTTAAAGCAACTTCATTACCTACTTGTAATTATAAATGATCATCGACATGGAGACCGGATAGATCAGGATGCAACATTAAAATATTTTACTTCTGGTAAAAGTTGTTTTTCTTTTTCTTTTCTATGACTGAGATTTTTCCATCTCACATCGGACGTTTGCAATAGTGACGTTACTGAGCGTATGGATGCTTACAATAGCTGCATATAGAACATCCATCCATTATATATACACTGCTTAATCCTCCGCTCAGTCCCAGCTGACTCAGGGTGAAGGCAGGGGACACCCTGGACAGGTCGCCAGTCTATCACAGGGCTACACTTAGAGACAGACAACCAAGCACACTCACATTCACACCTACGGACAATTTAGAATTACCAATTAACCTCAACACGTTTCTGGACTGTGTGGGAGGAAGCCAGAAAACCCGGAGAGAACCCACGCTGCACGGGGAGAACATGCAAACTCCACACAGAAAGATCCCGGGTGTCCTCACCGGGACGCGACCCGGCGACCTTCTAGCTGTGAGGCAACGATGCTAACCACCGACCCACCTCGCAGCCCCTCTAATCATTAAACTCATAATATCATTATAGAATCAAATGATCAAGAAGTAGCCTAGTAACAATGGAAGCACATTTTATGATATCACAAGCTGCTGTAATGGGATATATCATCATTTTACATGACATTTCAGCCTTTAGATAAAAGTAAATAACAAAAAGATGCTGTCAGCAGATTTGGCCTGTTTATTGTTAATTATTATTATTCTGAGTATTATTGGATTATGGGACTTAACAGTTTTAACTTCTTTCCTCAAACATGCTGCAGCATCTCTTTTCTTGCCCTACTGAGAGCATCACTTTACTCATATTACTTTTAAACTAATCAAAATAGTATATATAAGCGATCTATAAACCCACATAGTTTCACTTCCTCAATTTCTCAAAATTTCACTAAAACTGGAAGCTGAAAGTTGGCAACCAGCCAAGCACATGTGCACACATTACAGAACTAATTTAAGCCTACATCAGCATAACGTTTATTTTCTTTTGCCCTTTTTCGACTATTTAGTAGTGGTGTAATCAGAAAGTAACACAAAGTAATCTGTTTAGTTTCATACTGTGATGCTTCAATAAGGATACTGACTACATTTTTGAACAGGTAATTATATTAAAAAGCAGTTTTAAAGTAACCCTCCCCGCCCTGATGATCTGTGATTAGTACTCAAACAGGACCGTCCAGCTCTGACCTTCCTGGAGGCAATGCAGCCACAGCATATAAACAGCAAGGCACTGAAACACCAAAAGAATGTGTGATCAGTGCATCTTTATGATTAAAGAGCTCTCACCTGATGCAGGTTTGGCTTTGGGCACCTGCCTCTCCTTCAGCTCTTCGTCCTCTGGGGTATAATTCCTCAGTTTCAGCTCTCTGAGGACAGAAATACAGAGCAATGAGAGTCTACTTCTAGTGATATGAGCGGCAAACGAGACGCTCTTGGTGGTCCAGGAGGTGGCAGTGTCGGCAAATACATTCCACCACGGGCTAAAAGGCATAAAAAGACCATCTGCAATCCCTGCACAGCTGCACCTCTAATGTCTAAACGAGGTCGGGTATAATGTCCCCCTTTATTCCTGTGAACATTAACATGTTCCACCTGCTCCTGGGCACAGGCTCGCGGAGGGCAGCAAACAGCTGAGGAATGCAGTCCTTGATGTTGAATTACGCAGTCTTTCATCACATCTCGACACAGAGGAATTCTTGGCGAGCTCAGGGTGACATCTCTGCAGATTACAGCGGGCTTCCAGAGGCAGAGGTAAACTATTGTCTGAGCGGGCTGGACAGTTATCAGCTGCTCTGGGCTTAGCATGGATTTGTGGTGGAGCTTGAGAGGGTGCACTCCTGATACATTCATCACACCCCTGCTGCCAGCAGACAGACCAATGCCTTGTATGGTTATGGGCAGGAATGCTAGTCATGTTCTGCTGTTGGCCGACTGAGGTCCGCTCTCGGTTCACACATCACTCTTTCTCTATTTTCCACATATCAGATCCTGAAGGGGCTGTTTCTGCGGGGGAGTATACCCAATACGTCTGTTCATGTCATCCTCAAACTGAAGTCTCAAGCCACTTAAACAGCAAACATAACAAACAAGAAGCACATTTAGCTGGAGTGAAATACACCAGCACGTTAACCCTTTGAACTACAAGCAGTTTCTGGGTGTTTTTTTGCTCCCATCACATATTTAGCCACTGTAGGGTCCATTTTTTACTTCAATATAAAGTCTTGCACCTCTATGGAAAAAGCACAACCCTCAGAAACGTCCTCTGTACAGCATCGTGAAGTTAGAATGCTATCAAGCAATAAAAAAGAAGAAAAAAACAAAAGCTGAATTCGTTTGACGTTTTATTTTTTTGTTACAAAAACAGGAAAAAAAATGGCTCAATATGTACAACAAGTGTCCACAGATTTTCAAAACACCAATAAAACATGGTGGCTACAAAATAGATGTAGTTTACTACTTCCATACAGTTTCTTTAAATACTTGTCTGCAGTTCAGCCAAGAACACTGAGAATTTCTGTCACGTGACTGTGGGTTGTGGCTGAGTCACTAATGACGTCTTAGCTGAGAGAATATTTGGCTTTTTGTAGAATTAAGTGAATGCAAACAGCTACTTTTTGGCAAAGTTTTAAATGAGACATGTAGAATAATGTGCTTTTTTGGATAAAATCTCACAATTTTAAAGTTAGACTTGATTCATTTTTGTGTGCGTCACACATAATTAATTCATCAGAAAGGTAAAAAGCCAATTCTTCGGTTTTTACAGTCTCTGGGTCTGAAAAATTGGTGTAATTTTGGCAGTTTTTTTTTTAACATTAACATGCTTTTTAAACACATCTGCGGGTCTGTAGGACTCAGAGGTTAATTGAAATACTGTTACATATAACTCAAACTAATATAATAAACATCCTGGATTAAATAAATGGGTTGTATAAACAAGCAGGAAGACATAGTTTACTTGTGTAACGCATTGAGTAGCCAGAAGGCCCTTCAGGGGTAACAACAAGCCATCATTTATTGGCCTTTAACAGCTCACACTGTGAAGAAATCAACAGAAAGATGGCACAGCGTGTCATGAAATCCCTCACTTCAATCAGGTTCTTCCTGGGGTGTCCTGGAGATAGTTGGGCCAAGGACATTTGTTGTACATCATCCTCTTTTTTGTCTACATTCAGATTGTCACTCTTAAATAACTCTATATAAACCCTCTTAACCCCAAAACATGCTGGTGGTTTGAAAAGCCTACCATATTTTAATAAATGCCACAATGACACCATTTATCAGAGCCACAGTCTGTAAAACAATAAAGAATCGTTGGGTTTCCAACTTTCCGATGGTCCTTGAGCAAACAAATACATGGTGAGTAAGTTCATTGGGAAAATTAAGCACCTCATTCTACAAGTGTCATTTTAAAATTAATCAGAATCAAACCATTCGTAGCAGGAGACAACAACAATACAGATGGAAAGGAAAATAGCACAGACTTTATCAATAAAATAACTGCAGCATGGCCCAGAAACGGTCTACAGAGGAGCTGTTGTTAGAAGATACACTCAGCATGGTGAAGCATCTTCATCGTTTTTGTGAAACAAATGATGTGGACTGTAACTTTGTTCTGCTGTACCGAAGACATTCTTGAGTCTACCTTTAAGCCACAGTTGCACTTTCCCTATCACGGTGCAGGACTTTACACTGGAGCTAAAGTTTAGAAATTCCACATTAAATAAAATAAATAAAATAAAAAATAAATAATGCGGCAATATAAAGCATTATTAATCAAAAATGAAACCATAAAAGAAAAGGCTAATAAAAGTAGAAATATAAAGACAAATAAATAAAATAATAAAAACAATAATCATTTTTAAAAATATATTTTTTAATTATTATATATATTTTTAATTCTTATTTTAAATTTTTTTATTTATTATATTTTCTTTTATTCTTTTTTACATTTTTTATTTTTAAATTTTTATTTATTTTTCTCTTTATTTCCACTTATATTTTATTACTCTTTTATTGATTTATTTTTGTAATTTGGCACTCTCACTATTCTGTAGTGAGCAGCCTAAAAAATGTAACTGGAATCTGGAGGATAAAGTGGAATTAAAAAAAACAAAAAACAGATTAGGTTCCTGAAGGTAGTGAGCCAAAGTGCAAATTTTCTGGCAATACAGTCAGTCGATTAGATTAAACAAAAGGAAATATCAAGCGGGCTCCATAATTATTATTATAGGTCATAAGAGGACCATAAATATCGTAAACAGCGACCGTACCAGGAAGTTTGAACCTGCTGGCGTATGACAGGGGAAATCCTCTGTGGAAATTAATATCCAAATTGAATTTTACAAGATGTTTTTGACTAAAACACTCAGACGCCCTTCCAGTTTTGCCCTCCTAAGAGCCACCATAAGCAGAACCAAAGACAGGACAAACAGACTGCACGTGTAAATTCTCCACCTTCAAAGCTTTTTGTTCTTGACTGTCTCTTGTGCTTCCAAAACCTTTGGAGCGTGTTTACACATTTCCACTTCAAGCACACTGTGCTGTCAAAGAGAGCCAGTGATACCTTCAGAGCACTGCCCCAATAGTGGCCAAAATGTTTGGAGTGAACTGTGGTGATGGAGGAGGTGCAGCAGAGTGTTTACACTGATATCAAGCTACCTGCTCATTCACCGCAGTAAAAATACCTTTTCATTTACACATAACACGTACTGACTGTATATCAGCGGCTTTTAAGCCTCCTTTAATCTTATTTGCAATTTCCAAGAATCAGAAATCTAATTATCCGTCTATTTTAAAAATTAACCCAGCAGCCTGAACAACAGCTAACAAGACGTAACAGGAAAAGCTGCCCGGTGTGGTTGGTGCCTTTTGTGGAATAAGCTTGGAGGAATGTATAACAACACACCGCGAGCTAAAAAAAAAAACCTCTCCGCACGTGATCAGTACACTTTGACATCCTGAACTTGTGGAGATTCATTATTTTAAATAGGTGGAGGCAAATATTTTGATTGTTTTCTTCTTTCCTGTCTTGGTTCAGCAATTGGATCTCCCATGAAATTTTAATACCAATCACAAGATACATTACACCCGCACACTTCTACAGATGAGTGTCGAGACCTTGCAAATTAAAAAACCCAGACTCACAACAACACCGATTCTCTCTCTTTACAGACAAATGTCTAAAACAGGCTCTTGGCTTCACAGCGATTTCCATTCTCATGAGAGAGATCTGTCCTGTCGGACTGGAGGAAACACAACGGCACTCCCTCGGTGCCGTCACCGTCACAGTCATTAAATATAAACAATGGAAAAAAAGGTCCTGTAGGACAGGAAAGATGGCTGCTCCTTCCTACCAACTCGCACACAAAGTTGAGCAAACTGCAGGATATTTGAGCAGCTAATAGCGCGAGACTGTGATCCAGCCCACTGTAAACACTGAGTCTCACAACCTGCACCGGGACATGCGCTGTTGTGGAGATAAAGGTCAGATAAATGCTGTGATGATGCGCTTCCATATCAGTTTCAGTTCCGTTTGCGTAGCTTAAAAAGACCTCTGCTAAACGGGTGAGCAATAGTGGGCAACGACTGAAGAAACCATGACTGGCTTTTATGAGACATATTCAAAAGGACAGAAAATTCACAGGCACTGCTGTGGGCTGTGTGGTAGAACCAACCTGTGCTTCTGTTCAGTGGTCTCCTCCAGCGTGGCCTTTTTGTTCTCTGGCTCCCCATCTTCCTGATCTCGCCCCTGTGAGAATATCGTCACACAAAATTAGTTAAATTTAGAGTATATATGTTTTGTACTGTTAAACCAATGGACTGGCTGCAAGATGGGGAAAACGAACACTGTATTCTGTCACAATCAAACATCCATCCATCCATTATCCTCTTCCTCCCACACAGTCCCCACAATCAAACAATCAGAGATAACTCTAAATTTGCAAACAGCTTGTGTTGATTATATTTTATATTTATTATGAGTGAAATGACGTGTGCTGGTGTATGCATTAGGACTGAAATCAAAGATTACTTTCATTGTAAATCAATTGTTTGGTCTATAAAATACCTAAAAAAGGGGAAAAACTTCAAAATACATTTCCCAAAGTGCAAGATGACGTCCTTGTCATCCAAACATATTTAGTTTACTGTCATACAACAGCAAAGACACCAGAAAATATTCACATTTTATGCTGGAATCAGAAAATTTAGACTTTAAAAAATTATTAAAAATTGATTCATTGGTTAATAAAATAGTTCATTTCATAGTTGACAACTATTATTATTCACTGCAGCTCTAGTAAGCAACAGGCCATTTTGGTTCTGGCACAGTAAAGACAGTCGGCTAACATTTGCATACAAAAATAATTTAGAATATCTACTTCTTGTGTGGTGTGCCATCATTTTGGAGTCAATAACTCATCTGCATTGTGAGCTTCATTGTTTCTCACAGTGACCTATTTAGAAGCTGAGAACTTAAGAGAGCTACGAAATTAGGAAAATAGGATGAGTATGTTCTAGCTGTCACCCGAGCTGGCGTTACGTGTGCAACAACACATCTCTGACTGCGGCGTACACTTCACTGACCACGTGTAAACAACAGGGAACATAAATGATGAAACATGCTGGAAGAAATTCAGGAAAAAAAAATAAAATATTGACCCCATGTGAAAAGCTGTAACAAAGGATTTGGAACCCCTCCCAGCTTGCACTTTCCTGAAGAGGCTTCCTGTTCACCTGCTAGAACAATTCAGGGTTCTGACTCATTCTTGAAGTGCAGCACAAAAGGAAAACAACGACAGACTTCAGGAATGTCAACAACCGTTTATCTAGCGAACCTACGTAGCGTGCCTCTGCTCAACAATTGTGCAGCGAAACGCATTCTCATCTAACTGCCAAGACAGTGGCATGCACTTTGAATTGCGTTTCATGTTGCAAGAGGAATTCATTATCAAGAATTGAAAGGCTACCATCGTGGAGCAGAATATTTGTGTTATGTTGTAATGGTCCAACGACGACAGCGGCGACAAACTGGTGGAACATCCTGCTCTCAGTCCTGCAGTTCAACAACCAAGGTTTGTGTCGATATGAAAACCTGACACTGCACAATAATCACGGATAAAATTAGCTCAGGAAGCATCTTGATAATAAATGCTAAATAATTCCTCGAACATTTGCTACACATGGCTTCGGTTTTGCTGCACATTGTGGTGACAGCACCTCAGGAGGGATCGTATTATATTTTGTTGTGAATGTAATAATGTTTTTGATGGATTCTGGTTTTTTTGTAAACTAAGGTATCTGCATACTTGACTAAAGTTTGTTCTTGTTTTTGTTAACTATGAACAAAGTTTCTTCACTTTCTACTATAAATAATATGTTTTAACTGGCAAATCAAATTCCCAACTGTGTGCCAGAAAAAAACAAAATTATTTGATAACATTTCATATTAATTTGTCTTTTTTTCAGTAATTTGGTGACTTGATAAAAGTAAATGACTAGTGAAACACTGACCAACATTAGGGCTATACAATTAATCTAAATTATTATTCTTCAATTATTCTTCATAAAAACTATTTCACACGAAGCTTTGTGGATGCACCAGCTTGTAAAACACATTCTCCAGACCTAAGAGAGCGTTCTTGCTCAGCATAGACCACAGCTAAAGTCACATCCTCATTTATATCTTTTAAAGAGGAAAAGAAATGGAAAAACAAAAACACAATTTCCACTGAAATCATTACTCATATTGACAAATGCAATGTCTGTCAAAAATAATTGGAGCATAATTTTTCTTGCACATTGTTCAGCCCTAACCACAGTTATGATTATCATCTTCCTGTTCTTCAGGCAGCTGAACACAAATAGATAAAATCAGACTCACTCACACTGTGGAGCTCAAGCCAAATTTCACATGAAATCCTCAACTGAATGCACCAAATGCAGCTGAGTTATTCTTCAAACAGCAACTTTTTAAAAATTCGCTGATATCCTCACACTAGTTTTCTCATATTGAAATATCTTTCTGTGTTCCTTACATTTTCCAAGAACTTTACGCCTGGTGAAGGCCTTAAAGATGTGGGAGGAACAATAAATTGAATTCTAACCAAAATTGCAATTTGAAACCATGCAATTAGAAAAACACTACAGCTGCAACTTAAGATATACGAGGTGTGGCCGCAAGTCAATTTTATTAAATTTGAGCATTTTGAGCTTGTCGGAGTACCGCTGCCTCGCAGCAAGAAGGTCTCCGGTTCGCATCCTAGTGAGGACACCCGGGATCTTTCTGCATCGAGTTTACATGTTCTCCCCGTGCAGCGTGGGTTCTCTCCGGGTTCTCCGGCTTCCTCCCACACAGTACAAAAACATGTTGAAGTTAATTGGTGATTCTAAATCCTCCGTAGGTGTGAATGAGAGTGTGCTTGGTTGTCTGTCTCTAAGTGTAGCCCTGTGATAGACTGGTGACCTGTCCAGGGTGTCCCCTGCCTTCACCCTGAGTCAGCTGGGATAGGCTCCAGCCCCCCACGCCCCTAGTGAGGATTAAGTGGTGTATAGATGATGGATGGATGGATGAGCTTGTCGGCAAGACAGTGAGGTTGTACCTGCTAACTGTTTGCAGATAAAATATGTTATGTACAGACTGCAACTAATGATAACTTCCATTGTCCATTAAACTGCTGAGGAAAGGAACCAGATAACATCCACGTTTAAGAAGCTGCAAAATTTTGACTTTCTCCTTTAAAAAGTTACTAAAATTGATTAACCAATAAAGAATTAGAGACTAATCTAATCGTTGACAACTAATCAACTGATTGTTGCAGCTCTCTCCTTGACTAAAGCTTGTACTGTGATTGTAAACAGTTGTATTTTTGTTGAATAAAATACATTATACTGTATCTAATTTGGTCATTTATCCTGACTGATGCATGGTATTTTAAGGGTTTATCAGATGTTTATATGTGGATAGTTTGTTATAGGCATTCTATATTTAATCTAGGAGTTAATTTGTCTCCTGATTGGCCGCCAACATGTTCTACACATGGCTTATTTAGTGGTTTGCAGATAATCCTCCAATTATCCTCAAACAGATTAATACATTGTCATAAGCAATTGGTGAATAAATTAATAGTTGACAACTACTAGATTAAACATAATTCACTGCAACACTAATCCTGCCTCACAAGTTGGGACTTTTTTGAAACCGTGCCTTTAAATTAACTGGATTATAACATGTCACAAAAGACCTATAAGCTTGTTGATGGTGGAAATAAAAAGTAACTGATCACCACTGAAGCTGAGGCTGATCACATTCATATAGGTTTTTTTTTTTAAAGGCAGATCTAAACAGATACATACACATTATGTAACGTGCAACCTACACGTGGAACAACACAGATGGCTCTAATTAATCCAGTTAGGTATTAACATTTATTGTTTTTAACTAAGATTTAGCGATGGTATTAACTTGGGACCACGACGCGGCGTTGAATGAATTAGCTTCTGAAATTAGCACAGGCAAATAAACAAGGATTAAGTAGACGACAAAAGCACAACAACAAGTAATTACGGAACTTAATTAAAACCTACATTCTCGACAGCACATCAACAAACCCGCAAACCAAGCTAATAACTGATTTCCTAAATGGACATGCTAACATTAGCTACAAGCTAGGTCGGCTAACGTAACCTCACCAGCAAAATAACAGGTTTTCTAATGGCTGTGTTACATTTATCAGAAACTAGACCACACCAGACAACAAACTTACATAAAGCTGTTTATCTCTGAGCGCCTTTAGCCTCTCTTTCCTCTTCATAGCCTGCTCCTGCAGCGACCCAACGTTCTTCTCCATGTTTACCTCCACACGCCGCTCGATTCTCTCTGCAATCCATTCATGGTCCTGATTCAGGATGAAAAAGTCGCCCGTCGAGCACATCGATTGCAGTGGCCTGTTGCTTGATCATGTGAGTTTAGTTGTTTTGTTGACAATTTTCCTAAGAATAAAATACTACGTTAATGAATTTGAAACATTCATTATTTAAAAACAGGTTTTATTTAGGAAAATCAGATTTTCCAAGAAAAATATAAAAAGCTGATGTGGGGGTCAGTGTTGGATGTATTGACACATTGAATAATCATTGAATTGATTTCAGTTTTAGTAGCTATAGGCTATGTTTGAAAGTTTTTTTTTTAATGCACTTGTTGGCTAAGAACAAGCCTATACATTAATGTAAATAAAGACCAACCATGCATAGGACAGGCTGGTACTGGGTCCCGCCTGCTCATGATCATAGCGTCCGGCCCTGGTGAGGAATGTAGGCCATTGCCATGGTAATACAGCTGCCTCGAGCTTCACTATGTCCATCTTCCAAACGATCAACATTCATGTGACAACACAAACCTGGTTGTGTTGAAGAAGTTACCAAGGTGATGACCATAAAACTATGAGGATAACATCTACAAATCGATAAAACAGACATGTGTAATACATGTTAGTGGCCCATCAAGAGATAAACTATCCCCCAGATTAAATATAAAGTTGATAGAAATCTCTGTCTATGCTGTAAACCACACACTCAATGCAGCAATCTCAGTCCAGCAATAAAGAGCAGTTTTCAGTTTCAGGACAATACTGTGCAAAGGACACATTACCATTATATTGATGTACATGTACAATATGGCAAAAATATGAGAAACTCAAACAAAACATGATGCAATAGAGACAGAAAAAAAACACCAAATTACGTGCAAGTTGGCACATAAACCTGATGTTTTTATATGTTTCAGGTAAAAAAATAAACCCAACTGTTTACACTCACCTTGCATGTCTTATTTGAGAACAGTGATGCAATAATGAATCAATTCAATTAGATCAGCGATTAAATTAGTCACTAAAAAATCGTATTATTTTTTTAAAGAGAAAATAAAATCTAAATTCTCTCATTATCAGCTTCATAATTTGAATATTTTCTGGTTTATTTCCTCCTCTATGGGAGTAAACTAATTATTTTTGGGCTGTGCACAAAACAAGACATTTTTCATCTTGGGCTATGGAGACATTGAACAACATTAATCATCATATCCTGACATTTTATAAACAAAACAAGAATTCCTTTGAGAAAATAGTGGGAATATCTATTGACAATAAAAATAATAATTAGTTGCAGCCTGATTCAAGAAAAATTAGCACTTTTTTTTTTAAGGGAAATGTAATCACATGTGAAGTGTGTTTTTGTGAAATAAACGGGTTAATTGCTGCCTTCAGCTAGCAGATACTTGTTAGAAGGTCACGCATCTTCCAATAAAATGTCTCAGCAAGGGGCCATTCTTCACAATGAATGCATCTTTCATTTACACTTGTGCAAACGTTCCAGGTCATACCTTTATTGGAGGAATATTTTGAATGACCACATCCAGTTATTTGGCTATTTTCCTATTTCCATTTTATTTTCAATATCATTCTGTGTGAAGCCTCTTTAACCAACCTTCCAGTGTTTACAGGATCAGTCTTCATGAGGATTTCAATAAAATGAAGGACAAAAATGATTTATCACAGCCCTTGGAGGCATCGGAGGAACTATTACAAGTAGCTGTAATCGAAATCCATCCATTCATCCATTATCTATACACCGCTTAATCCTCACTAGGGTCGCGCTGAGGCTAGAGTCTATCCCAGCTGACTTAGGGCGAAGGCAGGGGACACCCTGGACAGGTCGCCAGTCTATCACAGGGCCACACTTAGAGACAGACAACCAAGCACACTCACAGTCACACCTATGGACAATTTAGAATCACCAATTAACCTCAACATGTTTTTGGACTGTGTGGGAGGAAGCCGGAGAACCTGGAGAGAACCAGCTGCGCCACCCTGCAGCCAAATCGAAATCGCCATTGGAAACAATACAATTAGAAGACACATCTATTATTACTTAATTTAAGCTAATTGCAGGATGTGTGATACCTAAATGCTGCTCCTGCGTCATGAATGACCTACCTGTTTCAATTTCAGACTGTTTACAGCAAAATTATATTATTTTCTTATTGGAATTATTTAATTTAGCATTATCAGTCACAGCTTTTGTGATAATTGTTCAATCTCTTATGCAACTTAAAATGTAATAAATACATGTTTGAACTAATTTCTAGCTTTAAGGTCCCACCCTTGCATTAGAATATAAAGAAATACATTTTTAAAAAAATACAATAAATACTGAGCTGATGCTTTAAAATAATATATTTATCAGAAAATTGCAGTTATGTATTTTCTCCAAATCATTCAACCCTCCTCTACAGCTCACGGGTGTGTTTGTGTCTTTATGTTATCAGCATGAATGTGCAAATTGACAGTTTCTACCTCAGGCTGCAGAAATTGCACAACACGAGCTTTTATTCAAGGAAAATATGAGGATTTGCACACATGCATGGGTTTTCTCAGTCTTATATTGCAGATTTGTCCCAATAATTCTGTTTATTTTTGATGTTGTTGTTGTTTATTTTCCTTTTATCAATGGGCAGACCTCACTGAAAGGCGTATTTGTCAATGACTTCCTCGTGTCAGCCAGACGAGTCCAGGCTGTGTTTATATGTGCGTGTGTCTTTAAGAATAGCAGCCTACCTGTGAGCATGATCTACAGCCAACTCTTCCCTGCGTTTCTTGTTAACAGAGTCACACAGTAGTTGAATTTGCTGCTGCTCATCATCACCACACATCATGCCAGGACTGTTCCACCTCTGCGGACTGAATCCATACGGCGGAGCGCAGTCGTTTCTTCGCTCTTGCGCGGATGGCATCTGTCGCTTCCGTGGGAACTCTCTCCAATAGGAATCATACAGCAACAAGCTCGCTAAATGCGGACATGGGTGTTCCTCCAGGCATGCATTTCCACGCATTTTTGTTCCTGCTTTGACAGTTGCGACACTGATCCTCACCGGGGCTCCGCGCTCGTCATGTTTTCGGCGTCACTCTGATAACTTTGAGACTGAAAGCACTTTTTTATTTGGATTTGCTGCGCCTTGGATTTGCAGGAATGGTTCACAGGAGCGTGCCGCGCGTCCCCCTGCCTTTAGGAAACAACTTCCAACAGCCCTGGCTTTGACCATATGCTCACCACTTTCATGATTTTGTAAAAAGACAGAAACATTTTTTTAAAAAAGGGGGCTGAGAGCATGAGCAACCACAAGGGCGGCGGAATGGCATCGACGGACAGGCTGTATGAGCTGTGGATGTTATATTACACAAAGGTGAGTGCACAGTGCGGAAGAGCTGAGGGTGACACCTGTTGTTGCCACAGGTCCTCTGCCTGAACTTTATAGCATGAACCAGATAAATACACGATCCGGTTGCTGCGTGATCTGCGCTGCGTTCGTGCTGTGCGTCCCGGAGCGGTTGTAAATCGTGTTTGTATGAGGAAGTCGTCTGTTTTTTTTTGCCAGCTTGTACAGTAGCGGGTTATTACCTAGTGGCTGAGGCTGGGTTGTGCAGATTAGAAAAGCTTATCATGTTGTATACATGTGAGCTATTTCACTGTTTGGAACCAGTGCGTAAAATTGGCATTTGACGCACTTATCGAAGAAAACCTGTACCTGCGATGCAGGTGTTCCTGAGGCTACTTCCTGGTCCTGGTAGCGCCTGCCTGCCTTCCTCACTTAAAGCATTCCATGTTTGAACCATGATGGAATGAAGGTATTCAAAACAGCAGGATTTAGTTCATTAATAGATGATATTGCCACTATTTTCACAAGAAAACATGCTCTCTATTCGCTCAATAACATTAAGGCAACACATTCCAAGCAGTAATGTAACTATAGTTGGTATTAAGTCAGTATGAAATGCAATAAGGCCTCTGAATGAACAGTCTAATAAATGTAGATTGAAAAACAAAGCACAAAAGGGAATAAACTAATAGTTAACTATGTTGATATGAAAAACAAAAATTTGCAAGTAGTGCCAATACAAAGAGTTCTACTCTTCTCTATTAATCAGTGCATTGATTTGTGTTTATTCAGTGCAGTCATCCATCCATTCATTCATCCATTCATTTGCTATACTCACTCCTGTGGAAGGTTGTGGGAGGGATATCCCAGCTGATCGGGGGAGGCTACATCCTGGACAGTCTATCACACATGGTACAGGCAGAATATGCAAACTCCCACCACCGTGCCACCCCTCAAAGCAGCCCATTACTTATAAATATCCTTCTTTGTCTTCACTTTAATTTGAGTGTTACCAACAAAAACCCCTCTTTTTGTCGCATATTAAACCAAACCGTGAAATAGACAAGTCTGGTTTGCAAAATAAGGGCCAGAGCTCAACAAAATAGTTTTTATACGGCTACTGTGAACACCTAAAATTACAAAAAAGTCACCTTAGTCATAGTTCAGAATGTTTAGAGATGCTTTGTCTGCTCTCCTTTCAGATGTATTGTGGCTACATGATTGGTTCCTGCATTCAAACACTCAGACAAGAAGCACGTTTCAATTAAAAACTGTCTGATTACATTAGGATGTGTTCGTGCAATTATCTCTCCATTTGGAAAAACATCAACAGGATGATTCTGATTTTTTTTTTGAAACCTAGAATAAGTGAATTTTATTCCAAACATAATGGAAACAAAACCACTTAAATTCAATATATTTGATCGAGCAGACGATTCAAAATCTGCATGAGCACATATTCATGAAAGCAGAACGCAGTCAGAAGCATCGCTGCGTCTCTCTCTGGTGTGAAAACCTAATTTAGCCGCATCCCAAATTGAGTGTCAAATGATTTTGTGTGGTCTCAAATGTTGCCCCCCGTGGGTGTGACTCAGCTTTTGGCACGCTCGTTAAGGCGTAACGTCTTTGTAATACGGATGGAAACAAAATAAGAGTAAAAGCAATACTGTGCATTCCTTCATGTCTTGTCTCTTCTTGAAGGAGTAAAGACAGTTTGGCTGTGAATAAATTATTATTATTATTTAATGTGTTTGCAATCTGCTTCCATGCCCGAGGACAGAGAAAACAAGTTCTTTCCAAGTTTGCATGTTCACTGCAGGCACAAAGAACTCCCCCTCTTATCATCGCTGCAGATCTAAAGAGCTGCTCTCTTGACAATGATGAAGCTTCGTCATAAACCTGCATGCTTTCATTATGCATCTTGCAGTTTTAATCACTCCCAATCTGTGGAAGAAGCCAAAGAAGGCAGAAGGTGGAGAAAAGGGCAAATTCCTTCAAATGCGTAAGAGACAGAAGTCAAGAGCGTGTCGCCTCTTGCAGCATTTTCAAATTAAAGTAGTCATTGTGGTCAGTTTGGGCAGATCCCAGAGGAAGTGTGCTTCTAATCCACCCTGTTACTTCTCCTCTGCTGCATGTACAGCTGCAGATTTACTGAATGTTTCTGGTTATGCAACAACCAAAAACGAGTTGTAGTAGGTGCTGTCACCCATCCACCGTGTGCTTATGTGACTTTTAGAGGGACGTGTTACCCACGAATCTGGCTGTGACAGCTGTCTAGCATCTCCTACTTGTGCGACCGCTTCCTTATTAGGCTGCTTCTTGGCTCAGTTCTCCTCAGTTCCCCTCAAGCCTTAAAAAACTGCGATCATAATCTTTAAGAGTGACACATGCATTTTCAGAGCTTTCTTAGAAGTCCATTTTGCATGTGTGCAAATGACATTTCCTATTGCTGGTGTGTGATGAAGGATAGCAGAAGGAAAAAGAGATTTGATTGAGCCCAAATGTCATCACCTGATGTGACTCAGAAAGGCAGTCGAACCACTTCAGAGAACAATCGCCTGCCTCTCCTATAGACGCCACCACGCCATTGTATGTCGTGTTTTTGTTATCTGCCTGTTAGTCAAGTTGGAGCGCACAATATAATTTTTTAGCCGGACACATCCCATGTCTGACTCATGGACTTTGTTTTCAGATTCTTCACACACCAAAGAAAGTTTTGGCTGTTGTAAACCTGAGCTCTGTTTAATAGGCTTTTTGTTAAAGCCCTGAGCTGCTTTACACCCTGCAACAGGCCTGGAGGTATTTTTAGCCTTGTGTGTCCTCCTATACTTGTTTCAGACCTTGTTTATTTGAATTATTGCCCATTTATCAACCTCCCTGGAGAGCACCAGCATTTATTCACTCTGTCACACCTTTAGCGTATTGCACAATAGTTAAAAATACAGCTGAGATGAACAACTGACGCCAGCATGCTCGAGTACATACTGTATCTAAGCCATCATTCTGCAATAAGAAAGCACAACTTGCTCAGGCTTGTCATTGATAAAGGAGGTCCGCTTCCTCCGATTGTGCAAGAACTCAGGCACCCCTTGCAAGACTGTTTAGATCAGAGAGTGAAATGCTCAAAGGCCATTGTGGTATAGAAGTGTCCTAAAAATCTGTGCAAAGTGGGATATTTTCTGCATGACAACTTCATATGTGAACCAGAGAGATTCAACGGGTTCATCATAGATATTAAGTTGTTCCATCACCTACCATAGACCAATAAAGAACCGTACCAGCAATGTAAAGATGCAGGGTTTACTCGCTCAGTGGTTCGCGGTTGGCAGGAGTGTCCTAAACTGAGCCATGTTGAATGTACATGAAGGCAACAGACAGGACATGTCCACGTCTTTCAGATGCTGGGATTAAAAACCAGCCCTTCTGGAGCTTTTCTGGACTCCGTATCTTATATCTTAGAATGTTTTTCAGGCCGCAATAAAACGCTCATGCCTGACAGGTACCGACACACACAGATGTAATCACAGAGGAACACAACTTGTCAGATCGTGTCTGAAGAAGCTCAAAAAGTGGTTGTCTTTGGACGTTTCTGTTCTCTTCCCCACCCTCAAGTCGCAATACAGTAACACAGTTTATCTGCTTTTTCCTGCAAAACCTTATGTTATGTCTTTAACTAATGGTTATTTTCTCTACAGATGATTTTGCCACTGAATTTTCCAATAAATTAATGGTTCATTTAATTAAAAAATGTGACTAATTTAATGATTAGTATTGCTTATATGTTATCAGACCCCAATATGATGTCTTTATATTGTTCATTAGGGCTGCAACTAATGATTATTTTCATTTTTGATTCTTCTGTTGACTATTTTTTTTTGATTAATTGATTAGTTTGTTCTGTAAAATGTCAGAAAATGGAGAAAAACGTCAATCAGAAGACCAAGATGACGTCCGAAAATGTCTTGTTTTGTCCACAACGCAGAGATATTCAGTTTACTGTCGTAGAGGAGCAAAGAAACCAGAAAATATTCACATTTAAGAAGCTGAAATCAGACTTTTTTTCTTTAAAAAATTACTTGAAAGTAATTAATCAGTTACCAAACAGAAGCCGATTTCTTTCTTCTTTTTTTTTTTTTTTAGGAGTTGACAACTATTTGATTGATCAGTTACATGTTGCAGCTCTGTTGCCTGTTTTTTCCAGCTATGCAAAACAAAATAATATTTAAAAAGCAGTAACCAGCTGACATTTGGTATTTTTACAGGAAACAATAACAATAAATTCAATGCTTCTGTAGTTTATGGCTGCAGGCAACAGCAGGTCAGTGAACTCTGACTTTAAATAATCTGGTAGATCTGGTTTGGGTTTTGCAAAGTCATCAGCAGAAAT
>NW_007578144.1:151307-155639 GCF_000690725.1 Stegastes partitus | reverse complement strand
ATCTTTTTTACAACATTTGACTGTACACTACTACACTACTTTATTTTTTTTTTTTTTTACTGTATTTAAACCAACAAAAATATTATTTCATAGGTAGAAGTTTACATACACTGTATAAAAAGACGCATAACCTTTTTTCTTTTCTTTTCTTGCTATCTGACATTAAATGTTACTACATTTTCCCTGTTTTTGATAAGTTAGGATTACCAAAATTATTTCTATTTGCTATACTCCAGAACCATGAGAATATTTTAGAGAACGTTTAATTACTTTTTAATTACATTTCCTTAGTATTTGGTAGCATTGCCTTTAAACTGTATGACTTGGGTCAAACGTTTTGGGTTTCCTTCCACAAGCTTCTCACAGTATTTTGATAGAATTCTGGCCCATCCCTCCTGACAGAACTGGTGGAACTGAGTCAGGTTTGTTTGCCGCCTTTTCAGCTCTTCCCTCAACTTTTCTACGGGATTGAGATCGGGGCTTTGTGATGGCTACTCCAAAACATTGGCTTTATTGTCCTTAAGCCACTTTGTAACTAATCTTGCGGTATGTTTAGGGTCATTGTCTATTTGAAGACCCATTTCACCCAAGCTTTAACTTCCTGGCTGATGTCGTGAGATGTTGCTTCAATATTTCCACATAATGTTCTTTCCTCATGATGCCATCTATTTTGTCAAGTGCACCAGCCCCTCCTGCAGCAGAACACCCCCACGACATGATGCTGCCACCCCCGTGCTTCACAGTTGGGATGGTGTTCTCAGACTTCCTCCTTTTTCCTCCAAATGTAACGATGGTCATTAAGGCCAAACAGTTCAGTTGTAGTTTCATCAGACCACAGGACATGTCTCCGGAAATGAAGGTCTTTGTCCCTGTGTGCATTTGCAAACTGTAATCTGGCCTTTTCATGCTGCTTTTGGAGGAATGTCTTCTTCCTCTCTGAGTATCCTTTCAGCTCATGTCGGTCCAGGACTAGCTTCACTGTGGATAATGACTCTCTGACCAGCTTCAGCAGCATCTTCACAAGGTCTTTTGCTTTTGTTCTCGGGTTGATACGCACATTTCAACCAAAACACTTCATCTCTGGGACACAGAACCCATCTCCTTTCTGAGCACTTTGATGGCTGGACATTCCCACGGTGTTTGTACTTGCATATAATTGTTTGACAGATGAATGTGGAACCTTCAGGTATCTGGAAATTGTGTCCAAAGATGAACCAGACTTGTGGAGGTCCACAGTTCTCTTCCTCATATCTTGGCTGATTTCTTTAGATTTTACGATGTGGTCACAAAAGGACGCAGTGTGTTTAAGGTGTGCCNGTGAAAGTCAATTTTCTGTAAAAATATCTCAACCAGTTGTGAGAAGGTTATTTTTCTTTGTCTTGTTTGAAGGTAAATAAATAATTTGTGTTTCTGGACTGTTAATCAGTCAAATGACGATATTTGAGACCAGAAACTTGTGCTGTTTGGAAAGTTTTTCTATTTTTTGGAGGAGAACAGTTAATTATTATGAAACACGTCTGATAATGGGCTGCAAGGTGGACTGGTGGTTAGCACTGTTGTCTCCCAGCAAGAAGGTCGCCGGTTCTCATCCTGTCCAAAAACATGTTGAGGTTAATTGGTGATCCTAAATTGTCCGTAGGAGCGAACGTGAGTGTGCTTGGTTGTCTGTCTCTAAGTGTAGCCCTGTGATAGACTGGTGACCTGTCCAGGGTGTCTCCTGCCTTCACCCTTAGTCAGCTGGGATAGACTCCAGCCCCCCATGACCCTAGTGAGGATTCAGCGGGGTTTAGATAATGAATGGATGAATGTCTGATAATGAAAGTGTTTGGTTGCAGCTAAACATTCGTGCTGCTCTTTGGAAGACGTAAGCAGGATATGAACACACTGAGCTCTTATGGTCGACAAAACATTAAATAATCAGCTGACAGTTATTTTCAAGTGGTTTTTGGCTGTTTTTAAGAGAAAAAAAAGTAAAAATCTTCCAATTTCAGCTTCTTAAATATAAACATTTTCTGTTTATTTCCTCCGCTGCGACAGTAAACTAAATATCTTTGGATTGTGCACAAGACAAGGCGTCATCTTGGGCTTTGGGCAGCACAGATTTACATTTTTCACCAGTTTCTGACATTTTCTAGACCAAACAAGTCACCGATAAATCATGAAGCTAACGGACAAATTACTTAACAATGAAAGTAATTGTTTAGATGATCAACTAGTCATTTTTGTTATTTTTTTAGTTAAAAGCTTGTTAAATGTTGCTATTTAGTTTATCAGATTCACATTTGTTTATTCCAGGTTAATACACAGTCAATATGCAATGAAATGTTTTGGACAAGAAGAACCAATCAAATCAGTCTTCAGCACTAGAAAAACTAGATAAACAAGATAGAATATGTGCAGGTCAAGTACAGTATTGACAATGAATTTGTCTGTATACATGTGCAGCGTTCAGTGTCGTTGCTTACAGTGTCTAAAGTTTCTTTACTCTGCTGTGACAGTAAACTGAATATTTCTGAGTTGTGAACAAATCAAGGGCTTTGGGCAACAACGATCAACACTTTCCTCCATTTTTAAAATTTTATTGACCTAACGACTAGTCGATTAATCATGAAAATAATTGACAGCTTCACCAGCAGTTAAAATGATCATTGGTTTAGACTCAAGACACTCGAGGAAAAACTACAAATCCTCCAGATGTCGTAATTGAGTATGGAAGTGAAGAACAAAGAAGCATCACTTCCAGCCACTAAACATCAGCGTGGCTACAGTAAGATATGGGGCTGGCAGAGAAACAGTGTGTGATTATCATTTGATCCGTAGCTTGAGGGACTAATTAAAGCCTTCGGAGGCAGAGCTGGACCACAGCGACAACCACCCATCGGCACAGCTGTGAAACCACCTCCTCAGATCCTCATGAAGAGGGAACATTTCCTCGCTTTTGTCGCCACACAGTCAGATACCATATTATGTATTTGCCTCAATTACTCATGCTTTGATGCGTGTCAAGATACTGTAGTCGGAGACGCAGCATCCGTCCCTGCAGATTGAATCCCCCCGTGTGCCTCGGCCTCCCCTGTTTACCAACACAACAGCCAACCAGGAGAAAAAAAAAATCAAAGTGCTCTTTGCTTTCACTTGTGCAGGAAGCTGGAGCGAAGCAGAATGCCAAGCAGCACGGAGCTGCACAGCTGCTCGGCCGTGTGCACAGAAAACAGATAAATGACCCGGTTTATGGGGACTTTCACCTCGTGGTCGGCCTGTGACATCGGTTCTAATGGGGCATTTAATTAGCTCGTTTTTCTATTGAATGAATCATTGAAGTAGTTGTTGAGGGAAACAAGTTAATGTAGCTGCAAGCGAAGGATGCGGATTACTTAAGAGCAGCGTGATCAATGGTAACTCTGTAAGGGATGATTTTAAGGATTGGTGGAGGGTGGAGACATAAAGCAGAGCACCAGGTGTCTGAGCTGATTTTGCTTTAAAAAAAAAAAAAAGAAGAAAAAAAAAGCACCCAATATATTTCCTTTTGTTCCACTTCTCATGAGCAAACCAATCTCACTTCCTATTTGTGATCTAACTTTTTAAAATTCGACACCTACCTATTTCACTATTTCACGAAAAGACACACCCAAGTGTCCGAGCTCCTCAGAAAAACGTTCACATAAAACTCGAACGTGAGGTTTGCTACACATGATCATTAAGGCTGTCGTCATAACCCACAGAGCTGTAAAACAATATTTTCCAAACTGCGTCACTTAATTAAGCGTATTAACGTGCGGTTTTGTTCATCATAATTTCCATTCGGAGACGAGAAACGCTGGATCATTAAGTGTCATCGTGAAAAACACTGCTATTAAACTGGCGGGAATGTGAATGAGGATTTAATCATTCAGCTACTGTTTGCTGGATTCTACTACACGTTAAATAATAAACGTTTTTTTTACTGTTGTTTCACTGATTTTCCTGTTCTGGTAAACTACAGACAATAAGACATAGCAAAAGACACAGAAAAAAAGCATTAATTTACATTTTAACCATTAAAAATCTGACCAAAAAAAGTAAGTAATGTCCAAAATCTGTATTTTTATAAAGTTTATTTAGTTTGACCGCAAAACAGCACTATTTGCACTTTATTTAAATCAGTAAAAATATTGCTATTTCACAGATATTTGCTGTTATTTTAAAGAAAGAAAGTAATATGTATACTGAGGTTTTGAAAACACTGTTATTTTACAGATTTCTTAACTTACAAATAATAGGAAACTAGTAAAATAAAAATAAAGGGTATTACTTTACATTATAAATAAAACAAAATCCATAATCCTATAAATA
>NW_007578144.1:146002-149524 GCF_000690725.1 Stegastes partitus | reverse complement strand
CTGGGAGTCTTTGTGATTGTAAAGTTACACTGATTTACTGTATTTAAATGAGCTCAAAATATACATTTCTTGCAGATTTATGTCATTGTTATATACAGTTTTTGAATGTTACTGTATTCCACCATTTTTAACTTTTTTTTTTTCTTGCTGCCAAATTTTCCCATTTTTTTCTCATATAGTTTTCTTTACAGTGTAATCAAGTCTCAAATCCCTAATTTTCCAGATGTTGCGGTCACAAAACAATAGCCTGTTTGCAGTTTCCTGTTTTCACAGAGTGCATGCAGATATTTTTATATTCAGAATGTGTGATTAACGCTGCTATATTGTTATCATTCAGTTATTTTCTAATGAGATTTTGCGTGCAGAGTTCATCACACTCTGCTCCGTGTGCAGTCAGTCAAACACATCTCACAAAGTGAAACCTGAATTTCTCAACGTTTCTCCTGCAACACCTTTTTTTTTTTTTGCTGCGGTAAATTTAGAAAGCATAACCGTGTTCCCGGTTCTTCATTGTAGCTGTGGGAGTTTTTTTTTTTTTCTTTACAGAGGCCTCCCTCGTATCGCAACTGAGCAGCGCAAAGCAAAAGAGGAAGGGTTTTGACGAGAGTTTGAAGGAAATAAGCTTCAGTTAAAGTGACATGTAATTTCCTGGTTGCGAGCTCGAGAGACGAGAAGAGTCAGTCGCTGGTGCTGGTCGGGAGTGATGTGCAGCTGCTGACTGTGGGCGACTCTGAAGGCTCGACTGTGACTGGGTTCGCAAGAACCTGGCACCCTGCTCAGCCCCATACAATGAGAGATGGACTGGCACATAAGTCAATGCCAGCTGGTAATGTACTTTTAACATTAATGCTGTATTAGAAGAGGCATGTTGCACACAAAGAGTCGATTTCTTTCTTCAGGCTTCTATCTCTAGAGGAAATGTGCTCCACATTAGACATGCATTGAGCTTTAGAATGTGTGTTAAGTGCAGTTTTCCCACATCAGCTGCAGCAGACTTTGCTCATTTACGACCTGTTTGCTCGCTGGTTCAGGGGGAAGTACCTGATGAATTGTTGAACCATGTGCTGCGTTCTGCCTGTTATTTGTGTACAGTGAGTCAGTCGGTCTGAAACAGCTCATGTCTTCCTTCTCGCCGCCTGCTTTGGAGAAGCTTCTGTCTCAGAAATGGGCTATCTGCGTGCTCAGCTAATCAAAACGTTCAGGTTGTTCTGTCACACAGTGTATCGGAACATTTCTACATGTTCAGTGTTTTGTAATCTGATCTTGAAACGCTGGGTTCTCACGGGTTGGACTGCTATCATCAGGACTTTCAATATGTGTGCTATTGAATGAAAAGGGTTTGAAGTTGACTTGTTTGTCTCGTGACCTGTGTGACATTTGTGCTGTGTAGTCTGATGTGAGATCAAAACGCTGATGCATGGAGGGAAGAGTTGCAGGGTATGTTGCACTGCAGAGGCAGATTCAATCTGTGATAACCACCGCTGTATATAAACATCCTCGCACAGTTGAAGCCATCTTTCATGAGATTGTAAGGACGCAGCAATGTAGGAATGTCCTTTTCAAGATGATGACGTGCTTTTGGTTAAACACGGGTATTGTTGTGAGTTTACTGCACGTCTGGAGTTGTGACTTATGTGGGCCTAAAAGACAGAAATGTGTCGATGCTGTTTCTTTTAACCTCCACGTTTTGAAAAAGGAAAGAATTGGCTCATGTGTTCCTCTGTGTGAGTTGCATCTCTTTGCAACATCCTGTTACAAAAACAGGTCATAAGGTTTTAGTCAGTAGCATGTTTTTCAGCCGCAGCGTGTCACAGTTTGAAGTAAATCGGTTAAAAAAAAAAAAAACATGCTCCAACTTTGTCACATCACACAAAACTCTGTTATTCACCACTAAACCAGATCTGAGTGATTTAATAAAGTTAATAAAGTTAGGTTTCAAAATGGTGACAGGATGATCAGTGTTGTGTGCAGGATAACTCTGGGGGTGTGTCGCTGAGCGTGCAGATTGACAGCTTCTCAACTGAACCGTACAAACCGTGCAAACAGACCTGAGTTTGTTTTAACAGAACCAGACAGGTTCGATGTGAAACCACAAATGCACACAGTAGATACAGAATGTTTTCTTGGCTTTGTGGCTGCGAGCTAAGTTGAAAAAAAAAAAAAAAAAAGGAAAAATGGGCTGCAAGGTGGTGCAGTTGGTAGCACTGTTGCCTCGCAGCAAGAAGGTCACTGGTTCACGTCCCGGTGGGGGCACCGTGGAGTTTGTATGTTCTCCCCATGCAGCGTGGGTTCTCTCCAGGTTCTCTGGCTTCCTCCCACAAGGTCCAGAAACATGTTGGGGTTAATTGGAGATTCTAAATTGTCCATAGGTGTGAATGTGAGTGTGCTTGGTTGTCTGTCTCTAAGTGTAGCCCTGTGATAGACTGGTGACCTGTCCAGGGTGTNCGATGGTCATTAAGGCCAAACAGTTCAGTTTTAGTTTCATCAGACCACAGGACATGTCTCTGGAAATGAAAGTCTTTGTCCCTGTGTGCATTTGCAAACTGTAATCTGGCCTTTTTTATGTTGCTTTTGGAGTAATGTCTTGTTCCTCTCTGAGTAGCCTTTCAGTCCATGTCGGTCTAGGACTCGTTCCACTGCGGATAATGACTCTCTGACCAGCTATAGCAGCATCTTCACAAGTTCTTTAGCTTTTGTTCTGGGGTTGATACGCACATTTCAACCAAAACACTTCATCTCTGGGACACAGAACCCGTGTCTTTTCTGAGTGCTATGATGGCTGGACATTCCCACGGTGTTTGTACTTGCGTATAATTGTTTGACAGATGAATGTGGAACCTTCAGGTATCTGGAAATTGTACCCAAGGATGAAACAGACTTCTGGAGGTCCACGGTTCTCTTCCTCATATCTTGGCTGATTTCTTTAGATTTTACGATGTGGTCACAAAAGGACGCAGTGTGTTTAAGGTGTGCCATAAAATACATCCACAGGTGTGCCTCCAATTAACTCAGATGTTGTCAATTAACCTATTAAAAACTTCTAACGCCATCACATCATCATCTGGGAGTTCCCAAATAGTTTCTTCTTTAAAGAAAGTAATAAAAAAAAAAAATTATCTAAAAAACTCTAAAGTCATTATTCAGGCATTTAGCAAATAGAAATCATTTTGGTCAGCCTAACTGGAGAAGTTTAGTCTGATTTAAAGTCAGATAATGAGGGGGAAAAAAGGTTTTATATCTTTTTATACAGTGTATGTAAACTTCTGATTTCAACTGTATATTAAGTATTTTAAACAGCTTTTGAAAATAAATAAATAAATATTTTAACACAGATTTCTGTGTTTTGCCATTGAAATCACTGAAAAAGGTATTCATTTATATGTTGCCTGAAACACAAAAACTTAAAAAAAAATAAATGTAAAAAAAAGGCCAAAATTGCACAAAATGTCCATCCATCCATTATCTATACACCGCTTAATCCTCAATAGGGTCATGGGGGGCTGGAGTCTATCCCAGCCGACT
>NW_007578144.1:98952-140765 GCF_000690725.1 Stegastes partitus | reverse complement strand
TTTTTGTAAAGGAAAGAATTTTCTCTACAAGGACTTTCTTTGTAATTAAATGGAAAGTGAACAGAATATCATGTGTAGAACAATGATGGCTGTTAAATGACTGATAAGTGTAGGTTTAAAAATAACTGAAAGAAGAATTTTTAAAAAACTACTGTAAATGTTATTGACGAAACACACAAGGTAACACACAGGCCAGCGATGGAGATCAGTCAGTTCGGCCAGAATTCAGCAGCAGCAAATTATGTGTGAAAAATTCATGGAAACTCGTGGCTGCAGAGGTGGATGTTGGTGGTGCTCCTCCTCAGCGCTCCATCAGTCCACCTCTTCTGCATCTCATCATTCTTTGGAATTTTTAAGAAGGAGATTGAGCGATTGTGCAAATTCAGGCATCCAGGGTATTTGTTGGGCGAATCTTTTTAGCAAACCGTCGGCTGTAGTGGGTGTATTAACTTGCAATGAAGGAGGAAAACCACTGAAGTTGCTCTCGATTATGAAAATATTAAGGAGAGGGATCGTCCAGTGCGTCATCACGACATGATTCCTCACCCGCCCATAAAATGCCTCACACGAAAAATTCAGAAAAACAGATTTAGCACCGTGTACTGTTTTAGAATTAGGAGCCTCAAGGAACTCTGGGGATTTTCAAGAAAACCTGCTCGCTTGAGGGGAGAAGAAGAAGTTGTTGCTGGAGGAACCTTTAAAAATACAAATACAGGAATAACAAAGCTATTATCATGCTTTATTCTACTCTGATATCAAGCTATGTTTAGAAATCTTAATATTTACATACTACACAGAATACTGGTCCATGTGTATTCTGCTGGGGCCTCCGTCTGGAGCACGAAGCAGGAATTTAAAAGGTTCCTCCGCTGTGGCACTAGTGAGGAACCCCTAAAGATTCCTCCAGGCTGTTCGACTCATAGTTCATGTTTTAAGTAATTATTTTCCGACATGTGCTCAACCTTTTTATGTTTTACTAAACAACAGAGCTTGCTTTTACACGTTGCACTTGCTGTATTTCTTGCCAGCACTGTGCCTTTAGTGCCTCACATGTGTTTCCTTCCCTCCTGCAGAAAGATGTGAGCTATCTGCAGCAGTGGCTGGAGGTATTTGTGGCGTCCTTTGAGAGGCTCATTGATGTGGAGTCGCTTGAGCCCCGGAGGTGAGTAGCAGCAGTTATTTTACACAGACTACACACGGTAGCCTAGAACTCCCACAGGTTTGTGTTCTCCGAGGCAGGAGATGTGATTTTGACATGTTTACGTTACACAACCGCTGTTTTAATGCCCTTTGGCTCTTTCCTCCTGCCTGCTATGTTCACGTGTTTCTTCTTCTTCTTGTCCTTCCAGGCTGGAGGACTCCAGCTCAGACGTGCCTTTGCTCCCCAGAGACGTCCTGATGCTCCTCAGCACCCAGCTATGGCACAGCGTCCTGCACCTCTCCGGAGCCGCCGAGCACAACAACACCCCGCATCCGCTGCTCCTCATCAAGTTCTTCATCATCGTCTGCAGGTGAGGACACAACACAGCTGTTATACTTTGCACGTCTCAAGTTGTTTGCACCATTAACTGTGTCATGTTGCACATTCTTAGGCGGTCCAAGTGCACATTCTTTCACACCGTAGATAATTAGATTACTTCTTATTACTCATTATTCCTAGGATTTGTCACACTGCTGTTTAATTGACTTGTAACATTTGCTTCTTCTTTTTTGTTTTTTTTAAATCCCACCATGTCAAAGGGGAAACCCGGTAGAAACTACTTGACAATGAAACCGATTCTGATGAGAACAAACAACAGACAGATATTTAAAACTGAACTACACGTCATAACCCTAATTTGATTGACTAGATATGAGGCTGTCTGATTGATTTCCTCACAAAGGGGAACCCAGATAGGTTAGGTTTTTCAGGAATTGCAGCGTCGATTGTGCAAAAGCGGGCTGCAACCCAACACTTTTACACCTAAGGCGGCCATGTTGGTTAAGCATCCGTTAAACTTTCTTCACACTTAACCACATCTCTCTCGCTCTCTCTTCTTCTAGGAATATGGAGAACATCGACCCAGAGAAGACCCCGAGTTTTGTTTTCGAAACTATCAAGCTTCTGAATTACTGTTTGGACCAGGTATTGTTAGCAAGATTTGAGGCTCTGTGATTTTCGTAAACCCATGCAGAAGTGAGACATGCAGGCAGAGAAACCTACACAGAAGTGATCTTGTTTACACTATGTGACATCCTCACCCTGAACTTACAGAACTAGTTCACGTTGAAAAGAGAAGTGGATGTGTAACTACTCAACATGTACAGGATGTTAAAATGAGTGTACTGTTTGCTAGAGATGAATGCGTGTCCTCACTTTCTATTTTTTTGGTACAGTTAAAGAAGGGACAAGAGGACAAGTCTTCTCTGCAGTCGGTTGTGCAGTACGGACTCGTGCTCTGTGAGAGTCTGTTCGACCCTTATCAGACGTGGAGGAGACGCCTGGCAGGGTGAGTTTGTGTTGCTTCACCCCCGGAGATCGCCTGTGTGAATGTGTGGGAGGTGGAATTCAGCCGCACAAAGACTAGAAGCCCATAATATGCCTTAACGGTCTTGCCCAACCTTTTGTCGTGTGTAACACCTTGTTTTGTTGCCTCGAAGTCAAAGCTCTTTATAAAGCAGCGGTATTAGCGGTTGTAGCAGACTCACAAGGCGTGATGCGAGTGTGGTGACGCGAGTGTTTGTGTTTTGCAGGGAGGAGGTGAGCATGCTGGAGAGGAACAAGTATAAGTTCTCCCCGTTGGCCTTGCCAGAGGAGCTGCCTGCTCTCTTCCACGGTGAGACACTCCCATTCTCAGCTGTCGGACCTCAAACAACATCACAATCAAACTGTTGCTGCCGCAGCCCAAACACTTCAATTTTCCCACTAAATCACTCTCTGTATGAAAATGTAGAAAAATAAACGGCCGGTTGTTCGCTTTTGGTTAAAAACTCAATTATTCAGCATCCAATTATCAAACCTCCATCACCAGTCTCAGCTTTTTTTTTCTTTTCTTTTTAATTATAGAATCTCATTTGATCGGCGAGCGCTAATCTATAAGCCATGTGGGAAATCTCAGCCCGAGCAAGTTTTAGTATGTCCAAATTTTAGGAGGATTATACTGCAATAGCAAGTTTTAATTGGAAATGTTAAGGGCTAATTGTGTAACACCTAGGTCACTGAGTGAGGCTTAGGATTTTCTATTTTGACGTAACTGAGCGACAGGCATTGCCGGGGAAATGTGCTGAGGCGCTGCAGCATGTGGCAGCATTTTGTTTTTCGATAATTTATTGTAGCAGCTTATTCTTTTCATAGCAGCAGAGGAATGGAGGCAGTCCCAGCATGCATTTGCAGAAGGGAAGAAAACAATTTAGCAACAAAAAACACTTTGCTTTATTTGCACTTGTTTTCTGCCGTGTGGTTTAACTTTCTGAACTCCGGGCAGTTTCTGGGCGTTTTTTGTCACGTTCTTACTCACTGTGGGCTCATTTTTCACTAAAGTCTTGCACCTCTATGAAAACAGAGCAACCATCGCTTGAAGTAGAGAGAACTTAAAAATGTCTTCTGGGCAGTACAGTACAGTTGTACTTGAATTATTGACTAAAAAAGAAAAGAAAAAAAAGTTGAATTTCCATGAAAAATTGAATTCATACTCATTTTCAATTTTGTGGGGAAAAAAAAAAGTTCCACATGCCATAGACGGTTTACTATTTATATTTTTACAACCTTTACAAACTCTTTCACATCTCTAGAAAGATGTTTCACCGTGCTGAATGTATCTTCCAACAACTTGCGCCTTTGTTACCATGTTTCTTATTTGCTTTGTGTAAACACAGCCTGCAGTTCAGCCCAGTTCAGCGGAAAAATCCCTGAATTTTTGTCACCTGATTGCCGGTTGCTGCTGAGTCATGAATAGCTTCCTGATTGAGCTGAGGAGCACAGAATTTTTTGCTTTTTACAGAATCTGAGTAGAAAAAAGTGGTAAATTTTGGCAATTTTTTAAAATAACACACGTAGAATAAAAGGATTTTGATGATTTGATGTTAAGCTTATTTTGGTTCACGTGTGAAGCAGACGAGGGGTTTAGGAACAGCAAAAAAGTTGAA
The DNA here is from genome assembly GCF_000690725.1 of Stegastes partitus. Taxonomy (NCBI): domain Eukaryota; kingdom Metazoa; phylum Chordata; class Actinopteri; family Pomacentridae; genus Stegastes; species Stegastes partitus. Next base: position 136,640 of record NW_007578144.1, on the reverse strand, counting down.
GATCTGATGATTCTTTCCGATTTTACAGTTTCTGCCTCTGATAACTGTTGTCATTTTAGTGATTCTTTTTAAAGACAACGTGCTTTTCAAACCTTCCGGTGGGTTTTGAGGTTTAGAGGGTTTAGTGGTAGCTTGTCTTACATAACGTTGTTTCTTTGCTTGGCTTTCCGGATGCAGACAGTCTACAGGAAAGCGAGCAGATCCCAGAGCTCCTCATGCTCCGATTGGTTCATCTCCAGGGTGCTGTCATCAGTGGAGGAAAGGTCTGCTGCTCTATCTCACTTGTTTATTAGTGATTATACTGCAGAGTGAGAAAAACTCTAGAGGTGCAAATTAAAACATATTTCAGGGGAGTCACTGTACGGCTCTTTGCGTTTCAGAAAAACGGTCTGCTCTCCATCAGCCCTCACTCGGTTGAAGACCTGTTTTCTGTTCTGCGAGTGTGGTGCTGTCGGACCTCGCCTGAACCCAAGGACACCAGACTCCCCCGGCTGACTCTGCGGTGCCTGACGGCGATGATCCACCTCCTGCACTCCAGCAGCCCAGTGGAGCGACAGGTGGAGATCAAGACGATACTGGAGAGCTACTTCCAGCTCCTCAACTGGAACCGTCCTCCGACTGAGCAGCAAGACAGACAGAGCTGGGAAGACAGCCTGATCTCGCTCCAGAGCCAAATGCTAAGTAAGAGCACTCGGTCTAGCTGTGTGTAAATCATCCCCCTTTTTTATCCCTTGTGCTCAGTATGGAAGCCAGAAATCAATTGTCCCAGTGTCTGATAAATAACACGAGTCAACATCCCCCTTGTTGTCAATTTTAGCTGCTGTTCCAGAGATCCTGCAGTGCTCTGACAGACCAGTCCTGCAGGCAGTCTTCCTCAACAACAACTGCTTCGAGCACATCCTCAGACTCATTCAGAACAGCAAGGTCAGCCTCCTGTCTGTCAAAAACGTCCCTGTCTGCTCAGTTACTTCTTTATATGTGTCCTTTTGTCAACTAGCCTGCCTGCCAGTCTGTCCCCGTTTTTATTTAAGTCATGTCTATTTCCTCTTTTATTTGCCTGAACGTCACGTCCACCGTCTAACCTATTTCTGTTTAGTGAAATGTCACAAATGTGTATGTGCATCTGGCTTATGGCATACAGCAGGAGTGAGTTCACCACTGTGCAATGTCACTGAAATGCCAAATGATTCAAAATCGTGTCACCTTTGAGTAATTGCATTACATCTAAGTTAAGAGTAGGGTATTTGCTCTTATGTGGAATTCTAAACAGTTTGGATTAATGATGTTAAAAATACAGGACCCACAGTAGGTAGTCAAAGCTGGAAAAGTCAGTCAAGTCTTTTATTTTTTCGATACTGCAAATGTCCACCTTTATTTTTGATGACTGGCTTCTTGACATGAAGGAAATTTCTGCCGAGATGTCCTGTCAGACAATTTTTAAAGCTGCTCTTTGCTGGAGGGGTTGTTTTGCTCCAAATTTCTCTTTAAAATACACCAAAACTGTTTTGCAAGGTCATATTTCTCACTATTTTCTTCTTTAGAAACTCTTGCGTGATTTTCTGCTTTGGATGGTTCTCATGCTGGAATATTCCTCTCCTGTTAAGCTTCTGCAGACTGGGTCAGCCAGTATTTTGGTTTATCTACAGACATTGATGGTGGATCTACAAATGCCATCTCCTGAACACCTTTTGCACTGGTGCAGCCACATCCCACCTCCGTGCTTCGCTGTCAGGACTATGCGTTCCCTGTGGTCGTCCTGTTAAGGTTCACACCAAACGCTCCATCTGAGCCGACGCAAATTTATCTTCATCTGACCAAAGAGTCTTTCCAATAGTGATCAGGCTTCTTTTCATGTTCCTTAGCAAAGTTTCATTGTACACTTTTATACCAAAGCAAGGGTTAGATGTTTACATTATGCATTGTCTTTTGCACTGTCTGATCAGGCACAGAAACTCTGATTTCCTCGAATAACCCCTGAGCAAAGTCAGAAGAACCTGCATGTCTTTCACAGCTAGATTGTGCAAGTAGTGCACTGCCTGTGGTGTGATTTTAGTAGGACGACCACTTCTGCTCTGATTAGTGGTACCGTGACTCGTTCTGTACCTCCTGATTACTGCTGCAGCTGTGTTTCCACTGTGTTATTTTTTATTTTTTTGCTTCGTCACTGATCTTCCTGTATCTTTTTTCATCTTCATGAAGTGTCACAATAAGATTTTTCAGTTCCTCTGGCAATGCTTTTGTGGAGCCATGATGCAGACGTGTAGATAGACACAGCCGACATGTCCAAACCTGAGAAAAATCAGTTCACAGCTTATTTTAAAACCACGTTCATGCCGTCAGTCCAACTGGAAATCACAGGAGTTTCTACTTTGGGACTCATTTTTCAATATTAATTTTTGATTGTCAGTGAGAGGAAATCATCCACTGTTCAACATAGTATGACTGCAGTTACTGAGAGGTGATAGAATTTTGGGTCATTTGACATTTTGGCAATTTTGCACAGGGATGTACTCACCTCTGTTGTGTGCTGTATGTTTCCCCACATGGCTTTAACAAATGTGTCCCCCTACACCAGGATCAAACCTGCCTCCTCTCAGATTACCTTCCATTTTTTTTTGTCTAATCGTCTTGTCTTTTTGTGCTGTGTGTGCCTGCATGTGTTTGTATGTCCTGTACAGCTCTTTCAGAGCGACAGGTGTAGGCCGGAGCGTGAGGTTGCGTGTGACCTCACCACACGTTTACTCACTGAGGTCGAAGTGGACCAGGTACTTTCCTACGAAACTCGGTGTTGCTATTGGTCTGTCAGCAGGAAACTCAGCCCTGCCTCCCCCTTGTTAACTGCACTGAGCTCTTTAAACAGGAAGCTTTGAGCAGGATGTCTGGCTTACACTCATTTGTAAATAAAGCAGGTAGCATGGCTAGACATGATAATCACCTTTTGAACTTCCCTTTTTTTTTTTTTTATCTGTAATATTTGTCCATCTTGAATGTTCACTCACAGCTGATGTTACTGTTATTATGGGCAAATGTTTTCTCTTTGTAAATGTCACAATTACAAGCTGAATTCCCTGCTGACAACACTGGGCAACAAGAGCATGCTGTGTTTTTCATGGTGCATGAAATGGTTGTTTTCACATCTTTTTCTCGTATTTTTTGCTGCTCTGTCGTGCGACTGGTGGTGCTTGCATAAAAGACCTGGCTCGTGTCCTGGAGTCTGATGTTGCCTAATTTCCAGCAATAGTTGGGGATTGCCTCTGTTCTTTTTTTTGATGGTTGGCTTTGGTTTTTGCATGCTGGGTCCTATCAGAAATTAACAAAGGGGTGATTGTGTGACGACTGGAACAGCAGTTCACTTACCAGGCTGCTCCAATGGTTGCGGTGTGACAGAAGTACTGCGCTGCACTTCCTCTTACCCTTCACAGATAACCACAGTAAAAATCCCTCATTCTTTTATTTGGTGGAAGGTTTCTGCAGAATCTACTTTGGGTCACATGCATTAGAAATGTTTTTGAAATGTGTTTACTCATGGTGAGTTTTAGTTTTGCCACAATCAGCTGCAGCTCCTTATTTTTGATGTAGGTGTGGGAGAAAGGATCCGACAGTATTACAGTTCACGCCTTGGGAGTCCTCACAGCTATAATGAGCAACTCACCCTCTGCTAAGGTAAGGTTAAGTTGATCTTCTATGGTCAAAACGTAACATCACAATGCCTACAATGCTGACAAAAGTGAGTGACAGACGAGGGAAGTTGTTCTGCATTCATGTGGGAGAGCTCATTATATTTCCTTCCAATGTATGGAAGTGTGCCAGCATGTTATCCCCTGTAGAGCAGCTTTCACCAGCCTATTTCTGTCTTCTCTCCCCCCCACCTCAGGAGGTTTTCAAGGAGAGGATTGGCTACCCCCAGCTGTTTGATGTGCTGAGGAGTCAAGGTCAACCCACCAAAAGGCTGCTGCAGGAGTTGATGAACATGGTAAAAACTCACATTTCCTCATTATCCCCAAAGAGTGCAGAGAAAGAGAAAGTCAAATTGCTTTTATTGATGACCTTGTTCCAATTTCAGTTGTGATAGTGCTAATTAACCCTCTGAACCCCAAGCAGCTTCTGGGCGTTTTTTTCATCACATTTTTACTCACTGTGGGCTCATTTTTAACTGCAATATAAAGTCCTGCACCTCTATGGAAACAGTACAACCATGACTAGACGTAGAGAGAACTCAAAATCTTTTTTGTGCAATGTAACAAAGTTGAAATGCTGGAAATCATTTCCTGAAGACTCCCTCACACTGTCTAACTTTTCTGGATGAAGCACCGAAGCATTGCCAATTATTGTATTTTTGCAAGTTAGACAGTGTGAAGGAATCTGTTGGGAAACTTTTGGAAATGCTTATTTCTCTTCTATCTGTCCAATGAAACAGATGTGTGAAGAGTTCCTTTGTCTTAATGTTGGAACTAAAAAAGTGGAATTTCTTTGATAATTCGTTTTACAAACATAAAAAAAATAGAATCAACATGTACAACATTTTCCCAGATTATCATGGCTGTTACCAACACTTAAAGCAAAATAGTTGCTCTACATACTATTGATGTTTTACTACTTATATTTTACATTTGTTTCTCTACTTGTTGCTCTTCTGTGTAAGCACAGCCTGCAGTTCAGTCCAGTTCAGTTGAAAAGTCTCAGAATTCTTGTCATGTGTCCGTCGGTTACAGCTTCGTAAGAAGTGGCTTCTCTGTTGGGCTGAGGAATGTAGAATTTTGTGGGGTTTTTTTTGGTTGGTTTGTTTGTTTGTTTGCTTTACAGAATTGTGTTACAGCAAACTTTGCTTTGGGGAAATTATTGGAAATATCCAAAACTTTCAATTTGGTCATTTTTGCTGATGGAACCAGAAGGTACATATGAGTATATGTGCCATCAGAAAGTTAAAAACCAATGATTTTGCTTGTGTTTAGTCTCCTGCTCTGGTTTGTTTTTTTTTTAAAATAGCATTGCTCGGTTTTGGGGCTCAGAGAACATAAGAAAATTGTATCTTTTGACCCTCTCTTCATTCTCTGTCTTCTCTCCAGGCAGTGGAGGGTGAACATGCCCACGCTCACCACCTTGGCATCAGTAATGACCAGCCTTTACTGCTGCTTTTGCAGTGGCTTCCTGACCTGTCAGGTCAGAGGGACCTGCAGTTGCTGGTGGCCCAGTGGCTGGCTGCTGTATGTGGGGGCTCCTTGTCCTGTCGCACCGTGGCCGTGGAGGCTGGCATGGTGGGTGCTTTGCTGCAGGTGCTATCTCAGCCCCAGAGTCTGGACAGGCAGTGTGCGGACGCCCTGCTGGGCCTCCTACAGGACTTGGGCTCCCTGTGTCTGAAACCAGAAGAGCTGAAGAGTCTTCTGAGACTCCTCAGGGTGGATCAGGACAATAGTGCAGTGGTCGGGAAGGTGCACCCCTATTGCACTCGCATCATACGAGTGCTCTCAGCCATGGCAGCCAGAGAAGGACAGGACAGTGCCTTGCAATATTTTGACCTCACGCCCCCCATGGCAGGTATCATGGTGCCCACAATCCAACGCTGGCCAGGTAGTGGATTCTCTTTTCACGCTTGGCTCTGCCTCAACATGGAGTTCCCCTCAGACTTTAGCAACCGTAAACCTTCTGCCAGCTCCGGCATGGGCGCTCAGCACGATTTGGGAAAAGGACCACGCAGAAAGCAACTCTACAGGTAAAAGGACACATTTGTGGTAATTAATTTATGACTTATTGAACAGTCTTTGACAGAGACATATTGTCCTCTGTACAGTTTCCTCACAGCAAGTGGAACAGGGCTGGAAGCCTTCTTCACCATGGAGGGTGTACTGGTGGTGGCTGTTTGCACTAAGAAAGACTACATGGCTGTGGCTCTGCCAGAGTACCCACTAGTTGACTCATGCTGGGTGAGTGTGAACACAAATGCAGCTTTTTAGCCTGATTGCATGAAAATGGTTATAAAATCAGAAATCTCAGTTTCGTATATATGGGCTGTATCTACCTACATGTCTGCTCTATGTGGAAAAGAGAATTGCCAGAGGAAAGGAAAAATGAAATTATGAGGCTTCACATTGATGGAAAAAGATTAAGGAACAATGGTGTTCAACCAAATATCAATAGAAATACAGCTGTAACGGTAATCAGGAGGTACAGAAGGAGCCATTGTACCACTAATCAGAGCTGCAGTGGTTGTCCTCCTAAAATGACGCCACAGAGAGTGCACTTCTTGCACAATCTAGATCTAAAAAAATAAACAGGCAAGTACTTCAGATTTGGCATAGTTTTCAATGGAAATCAGAGTTTCTGTGACAGCCAGACATTGCAAAGGATGTTGCATAGCATCAATCTCTATGGGTCGTATCCAGGGAAACAAACTGTGCTCGCTCTTTGGCACCCAACTGCAAAATGAAACCTGGCTGAAGAAAATAAAAAAAGAAGCCCTATGAATGTTGTGGGCACATTGTTTCATCAGATGTGACCAAGATACATTTGTTTGTTAATATCAGCCCAGCCACAACTATCATAATGACTGCATAGTCCTGAGAGTGATTCACAGAGGTGTGAGTGGGATGACATGGGGCTGCATGAGTGCAAAAGGTGTTGGGGAGATGACATTTAGTGACACACCATGAATGTCTGTGAATAAACCAAAATACTGGTTACAAGGCAGAAGAGTTTCTAAAAAAGAAAAAAAAGTAAAAGCTATGACATGACCAAGTATGTTTTATGCACTACAGTAAATTGAAAAATGTGCCACCTAAAGGGACAAATAGATATGAAGTTATAACTGTGGCTGTTAGACTTGCTATTTTTTCTAAGATGATTTCTTTTCCACTTAAAATGAGTGCTCTTTGATGTTGTCCTAATCCCAGCATTCGGTGGCTATAGTCCACATCCCAGGCCGTCGTCCTTTTGGTCACAACCTGGTCACCATCTACATCGATGGAGAGCAGCGTAAAACTGCTCAGCTTCGCTTTCCATCTTTCAGTGAGGTAACTGAAACTAGCATCTAACGTATTCTGACCATGTGCATATTCTGTTACTACTAAAGACTTCCTCTCTGTCAGTCTAACTTCCCGTTTCTGAACCTGATCCCGCAGCCTTTTACCTCCTGCTGCATCGGCTCTGCAGGCCACCGCACCACTATCACCACCACCTCGCCCAACCTGCCCACATCCTTCTCTGCCACTCCTCCATCACCAGAGTTCGCCTTCCCTTCCCATGCCCCCTCCCTCATCCGCTCCCAGTCCTTTCCAGCCACCTTTGCAGGAGGCCGTTGGGGGTCTCTGGGCGACTCCCCGGTTCACACCATCCCAGCAGGACTGCAGGACACAGAGTGGGGGACACCCACATCTCTGGATGGGCTCCTGGGCACCGCCTTCATCTGCCACGAGGCTCTGCAGCCTGCCCAGACAAAAAACCTACATGCAAACGGTTGGTCCTGCTCTGCCACAGTCCAAATGTTGCATTTCATACCTTGAACATTAATGCATTTCAAGATTAAGCTCTTCCAGAATGCACCAAATAATGAAATGTATGGAACATCCATAGTAAAGAAACTCATGGTGCAAAAACAAATCAGAGATTAGTCACGCGTACACTGAAAACAGGAGTATTTTGTTTGTACACTGAGTAATGTTTGCATATTTTCTGCTTTACATCACAGGCCCTAATCACGTGTCCTTATTCAAAGTGGACGGGGAGTTATCTGATCTCAATAGCAAGCTGCTGCTGTACTACACTCCACAGGTGATTCACTGACGTCAGGAAAACTAACATGTTGTATTGCACTGCTTTTAATATGTAAATTATCAACACTACCAGTACAGTAACTATGCTTTATTTCTTCAGGCCTTTAAGAGTCAGATATGTCTGGACTTGGCCCCCAATCACCAGTATGACGGCAGGCTTACGGGACACAGAGTCGTGAACTGGGACATCAAGGTTGATATGAAACATTTAGAACTTTTATTATGAGCTGTGATGCCTGTTTTTGTATAATTCATATGATTAACTCATCTACTGTGACCAAACTAAAAAGTGTTGCCATATTATATCCATATCAGCTTCACATTGTACTTCAAATATACTGTACTGCTACTGATTTATGTTGGTTTTACACCTTCTTTCTTTTCTCATGGTCTTAATTTTATTTTATTTTTTTGTTGCTTTCCTTTGGGTAACCCTTCATTGTTAATTCCATTTGTACAAAAGCATATTGTTTGTGTGAACGATTTCTTTTCTCCTGCAGGATGTTGTAAACGTGGTCGGAGGTATCGGGGTTTTGCTGCCCCTGCTGGAACAGGTATGTGAGGCCGAGCAGGTTTACAACGGCGGACAGGAGACCTCAGACTTGCTGGGACCAGAACTTACTTCCTCCAGAGGCCCCGCTGCCATGCTGCTGCCACTGAACAAATCTGCAGGTCATTTTGTCTTTGGTTTGCATATTTATTCAATTTAAATGCACTGTGCGTTAGATGCAATGACGGTATCTTATTCATGAAAGTCATATCAAGTTGCTGTTACTTTCCACTCGAGAAATAAGATAGACATTACAAATGAACCAAACAAGTTTAAGTATCAGAGTTAAAACCTAAAATATGATCTGCTCTAACCAAGTACTAAACTTATTTAACAATTAAAGTTAGTACCCTACAAAATTAAACAAGGAAAACCAAACAAATCCATTCCCTACGAGTAGCATATTGGCTACAGTAGAGCAGAATCACTGCCTTTTAAGAGGACGAAACTTTCAGCAGAACCAGGCTCAGGGTTTGCAGACATCTACCTCCACTGGTTGGGTTAGAGTAAAGAGAAAAGACTAGCATAGATAAACAGACAGCAAACAAGACCACATAAACACTGGAAAAGTTTGTGAGCTCAGTCACTACATATCAACTTCCGAGCCATAAATTACCTGCAGAGATGACAAAAAAATAAAAACTACAGGAAAGAAAGAGGACAAAAAGTTAGTAACATGCAATAGTGCATATGAATACATGGCAGAAATGACAGGAATCACGGAAATCTTGAGTATAAACACTTGTGATTGTATGAACAGGATAGCCAAAGTAAAGCGTGCTGGATTGATAGAAAAAGGAGTGAAGCTACAAAAACAAAATAGTCAAAGACAAAAACTAGTCAAATCCGGCAGCCGATTGAAACAAAACAGTGGGTGACAAATAGAAACTAAGAGTGAACGTGTCATGGAAACTTCAGGAAGAACTAAAAGTAAAGAATAAAAGATGAGACTTCATGTTAGATTTGACCCTGTCAGAAAACATACTTAGCATAAATTTAATGTATTGTGAAGCTGAACTGTTAAGCGCTTAAAAAAAAAAACAAGTAGTAACAGACGTGTCCAACCACAGATTAATAAAAGCATAGATAACGGTTTCCAGGTTCTTGTGAGATAAATCGGTTTCAGTTTGACGATGGGTGTGAGCTGAGAAAAGCTCACAATGCTGCTGATTTGTTTGTGCAAATTTAAAGGAGTGCAGAAAGACACCAATATTTTTGACTACATTGTGCATATTTTCAGACATTCCTAAAGTTATTAGCAGAGCCAGGTGGTCAAATGTCATTACTTCAGTTTATTTTTCATTCAGTTAAAACAAATGTCTTTCCATCAAGCATTTGATAAAGCTAGAAAGGCCTGTAATGGAACAAGCATGATTATGTGTAACTAGAAAGTAAAATAGTGTGTCATCAGCATATAAAGTGTCCATTTGCTAAAATTGCCAAATGTATATTCTTTCATTTATCCCCATTAATATCTAGATAGTATGGAGTTTATTTGCCTAAATTTTGAAATATCTGTCTAAAGGTGCTGTTTATATTGTCTGCAGAATTAGAAATCTTACCTAAGTAAGGTTTTTTTTCCCCTACTGGATCTACTTTCTCAAAAATCATTCCTACAGAAATGGTTCATAGATTATACAGAAAATTAAGGGCATGTTTCTGGAAAATTCTGGTTCTGTTGAAAAAGTTTATATGAAATAAAATACCATTTATCTTCACTGTATTCAGATGGGAGATCTTAAAACCTGAGCAAATCAAACTAAACTACATGCATGTCTACACACACATTGGTCAGAAAATGTCATATGTTTGTTGTATTTAAACGTTTAACTGTCACAAATACATATTCTCTTTCCTTTTTTGTCTCTTTTTGTTCATGTTTAATCCTCCACTATGCAGTAAAACAACTTTCAAAGCAGTTTAACACGTTCTAAGTAGTAGTGGATGATGCAATCACAAACAGGAACTGCAGATCAAACATAAGAAAGATGAAATCAATGCTAATAGGTTAGATGTCAGAAACGGCATACTGAGCTGCTGGAGAGGCTTAGTGACTCAGTGCACCTGAGTCTGCATAAATTCTAGTTTCAACCAAAATAATAAAAATGGAACAAACAGTCCGGCCAGTGTCTGACAAATAATCAGACGTATGACTCATCCCGAGACACGATAATGTCAATAAAGTGCTTTGTAACGCACAAATATGACTGTGGCTAACACAGGAAATCTTACAAGTTCTTCTGCCCTATTTTGTTTTTCTCTCTCTCTCTTTCAGAGGGCAGACTAGAGAGAAACAGCATCGCTGCCTTCCTGCTGATGGTGAAAAACCTGATTCGTCATCATTCTGTCAATCAGGAGAGCCTCCTGCACTGCCACGGGCCGAGCATCATCGGCGCAATGCTCAGCAAAGTAAGTGCCCCCGGACGGCACAAAGTGGGGAACTAACTGCGAGAGCTGATTAGCATCTGAAAGTGAATATCTGACCTTTTCCATCGTATGGCTGCAGTATAATTGCCGTGTAATGAATGGCTCTCGTGTTGTTGAAACAGCAGCGGTTCTTTGAATATGACACCAGCAAATGCTTGTGTGGGGAAATTTATGCAGCCCGTCGGATTGCGTGGTCTCTTTCTGAATGAGAACAAAGGGGCGCAGCTATAAAAACCGGCTGTTTGACGATGTGTTGAGGTTCAGAGAAATTATATGGAGACTGAAATAGAACCTAAAATGACAAATTATGTGGAAGACAATGAAGGCAGAAGTACATGAGGTTGCTTGGTTGTAACTTCTGCTCTCAGCTTTATGCGTTCAGTTTCTTTGCGGATCATTTTTTGTTATATTTAGTTCTTTTTCATGATACGTTTTAACTTCTGAAGTGCTTTATGGGTCTTGTGGAATGTTGTTAGCTTTTTTGCTGCAGGTAAATTGTGAATACAAAACATTACTGAGTGATATTGGGGGTGAAGGACAAAGTACAGCAGGTACATGGTGATGTAGGCAACATTAGGTGTGTTCCATTAAATAATTTGTTTTCACTGATCTTTGGAGAAATAATCACTGCACAATATTGCAGAGCAGCAGTAGTGCTGATTCATTTAGTGATGTGCTCTTCAGATTTAAAACATGATGATAAAATGAGGCTGAACTCCTTATTTTCTGGCTGCACGTTTAGCAGCATTACAGACTATATTTCAGCCTGACTCAGACCAGATGGTTAGCTTTACTTTTCTATGAATTAACTAATCAATTAGACGTCTGAAAGTGGGCATTTTAGGAGCAGAATTTACATCAAAACATCAAAAAAACAAAAAAAAACAAAGACATTTTCTGTGTCTTCTTCTTCCAGTGAGCTAAAGCCACCTGTCCTGCACATCTGAGTCGAATAGCTTTTAGTGCACTCAACTTGTCACACAGTGTCCACGGATGTGAATCTTCAGCGTTTGCAGCCAGTCAGATGTTGCACTGGTGCTGCACAGACGTGGTTTCTGGCTGGCAGGCAGGATATGTTGAAATATATGGTGTCGAGGTGGAGCATCCTGTAAGGAAACTGCTGTGTGTCCTAATAATGGGGGTTGCCAGGTTTTGCTGTAGTAAAGGCATATATATATATATATATATATATATATATATATATATATATATATATATATATATATATATATATATATATATATATATATATATATAGTTCACAAACACTCAATTAAGTGCAACATTTCATCGGCTTTTACCGGGTTCCAAGCTAACCTTTTGCATTGCTTGCACTGGTGCACTTCAACCTTTTCATTTAGTTGCACCATCACATTATTTAGGTGCACCCAGATTTTTTTCATTGTGCCATTTGGTGCTGAATAACTCATTAAAGGGGTTACTCTTTTTTTTTTGCTAGTTCCCATACATATTGGTAATTTCTTCGCACCATATGTAAGTGATTGCTAACAGGAATACCCTATAAGCAGCATTAGATGCAGATAAATGTTTTGCTTTTTTTCAAGAAGATATTCTAGGATTCAGAATTAATCAAAGATACCCCTTTTTTAGCTTTATTATAAGCACTGTTGATTTTTTTTTTACAATTTTGGACTCCTCACTGCTTCGAAACACTGTCATGGCACGGTTTCTTGCTTTTTTTACCTTTTCAATTCAGAAAGTCAATGCTTTGCCACCCAAGCTCTTTTCTCAGCCATTGTTTGGACACACTCCTCTTAGCCAATGTAATATCCCAATAATTTTGGCCATTTTACCATAATCCAGGTTGTTCTCTGAAGCTACAATTCATACATGTCCTTTAAATGCCTCAAATTCAGATTTTTGGTAGACAATACAGTTTACGAATGCTCCCTGGAAACCTCACATGTATCAGTAGATGCTACCAGGCAGCTGTGCACTAAGAAGCCTCTAGTTTCCACTCAGTTACTGCAGCACAGCAGCTCAGTCAACCACAAATGTATTTGAAAAGAGTGAAATAAGGTGTTCTGATGTCAGATTTATCAATCTGGTTGGGCTGCCCAGAAACACACAGACAGACAGACCTGCTAAATATCAGGTGCACTGGTTTGACAATAAAAGTTTTTAGTCATATGTACGAGCACAATAGTTGCACTCTGGAGCACGGCTGTAAGTGTTGCTAAAACCAGGCTCTATACAAACCCTTGCTCATGGATAAATCCAAATAAATGGAAACATTACTGTGCTTTAATACAAACACACTCAAAGTCTCCCCCCGTCTGCTTGTGTCTGCTGCAGGTTCCCGGCAGCATGATGGACATGAATGTTTTAATGGCATGTCAGCTGCTGCTGGAGCAGGTTTTCAATGAGGGCAACAGCCCACTTCTCCAGCAGCTCTACCAGCACCTGCTCTTCAGTTTCCGCATCTGGACTAAAAGCCATTTCGCCGTTTGTCTGGGTAAGGCACAAGCAAGCCCTCGTGTTGTTGAGTAATGCACCTGTTAACCTTTTCATGTCTGCCGAAGCTGTTTGCGCCCCTTTCATGTGCGTATAGGCGACGAGGCTGAAAGCAGCGAGAGGAGGCGTGAAGCACAATAGATAGAATACATTAATGCTTCAAGTTCAGGCTTTGGCGAGGATTAAATGTGAATCTGTGCCCGGAGCACCACTTCAGTTGCCCTGTTTTGTAAATTACCGCACTTCTTTGCCACAACCTTGAATATTGGTTTGGCATTTTGTAAATGTCAGCATGAGGGGAGATGACAGAAGTGTTCTTTTTTATTCCAAAGCACACGTGCAATACCTGTCATCTGTGATAAACAAAAGCAAGCAGCGCATGAAGAGGAAGTACGGGGTTCCCTACATTCTGGACACCATTCGGACGTACTACAGGTAAGCCTTCCAGGACGATGTCGTGCTGTCAAATCAAGACATTAAAGTGAATCCAACTAAAATTAAACTTCTTTGTCATTATCTATGGTTACAGTTTGGAGAGAGACGGCAGCTCTTTGTCTGATGAGAAGCAGACGATTCAGACCTCTCTGTTTGCTTTGCTGAAAGATTTCCTCAAATCTCCGACATCAGAGGAGCTGCACAGCGTCCTCGCCTACATTCTGTCTGTAGGAGAGGAGCAGCAGGTAATGCTTTTAATTAAGGAGTTTATTATTGCTATCGTGTAACCTTTTCAGCGTGATATTTTTCTCCAAAATGAATGCGCTGTCTTCTTTCATCCTCCTGCTTTTGGCTTATCTGTTCTGTCAAACTCCTCTTGAGACTTTTATCAAACTTTACCCTCCCTATGCCACGCTTCCTGGTACTGTCTTCATAACTCTCTCCTCGCTCTGTCAGGTGGTGAGGGCGTTGGACGTGCTGTACGAGCTGTTGAGGAGCAGCCCTCCTCGGGAACAGGTGCAGGCCGTGCTGCTGGAGTGGGGCGTGGAGCAGCTCTACTGTTTGCTGCTCAATCCAAACTATGGGGATGAGGCCAGAGAGAGAGTTTTCAGGGTGAGAACGACTGACAGGATATCATTTAACAGATATATGTTATTTACTGCAAACTCCTGTGTGATATATTGTCAAAATTCTTACACCATTCCTCCGTGGTGTTGCAGGTTTTGTACAAAATCCTCAAGAGCGAGCGGGTATCGGAGCGCAACAAGCAGCGCATTAAGCTGAAGGACTTCGGCTACCTCGGCCTCATTTGTTGTCTTGAAGATATTCCAGTAACCATGACTACTGTGCGCTGTCTGTACGAGCAGGTCCTCGCTACAGGTAATGTTAAATAAAACAGGCTTTTTCCTTTCACGCTTGAAATAAATGACAAAAAAGCTTTTATAAATATCAGCGCATTTGTGTAAGCATTGCTCTTTAAAGCTGAGTCAGCATCAATTAAGCTTTAAGTTAACTTTAAATTTAGGTTGTCATTCAAAGCAACAGAAGATGTTGCAAACCAAACCTTAGCAAACCTCAGTCTGATTACTGACACAGTCCTCATGACCATATTAAGATTAGGGTTGGTAAGGCCTATTCATTTCAAAAGATGTTTCATGGGAAGAATTATAAAATATGGTGCTAATAGCAGGTAAAATAGAGGTTAAAGGGAGTCTGTATCGCTTTCAACATGGCGGTGCAGCAATTGTAATACTTTATCCACATTTTTAAGTCCAAAAACATCACAGATAGAGTCAAACACACACACACACACACACACACACACACAGTAATCAGGATTTTGTCAAAACCTTAACAGGAGCTGAAGTTTAGTTTGTTGCTTCCAGCTGTTTGCAGGAGTCTTTCCTCTGAGTTTATTAAGTATCGTCAGAGAGCAGCGGGATCCATGTGAGTTCTCCAAAGTGAGAAAGTTGCACACATTTACGTACCTTTAAATAAAGAAGCAACTTCATTTGTTACTTATAATTGTAAATGATCCCTGACATGGAGACAGGATGGATCAGGATCTAACAGCAGGTCACACTGTGAACTTTACATCACCTCACATAGATGACTGTCACACAGAGTCACAGTTTATCAACTACAGGTTGATTATTTGTTCCTCAGTCCTGAGCTCAATCACAGCTATCTGGATTGTCTTCTTGCTGTTAAGCAGTATGTAAAATGTGATCAATACTTTTCCTCAGTTTTTTTTATAATAAGTTTTTTTGCTGCAGGATATTTTCAGTAGTGGAATCATTGTGTGCATAGATGTTTCCTATAACTTCATAAAGAATGCAACAAAATTATTAAAGTACCTGCTAAAGTACCAATTAAATTACGAAAGCATTGTTAGATTGTGATCAAACACGGACAGGATCACAAATAAACTAGACCGTTTCATAAGCTGCTATAGGTTTAGATTTAGTCTTTTGCTTATTAGTGCATTATTGTGTCATAGGTATCCCTTGATGTTCTTTCCAGCCTTGAGTTAATAGTAAATATCACATGTATACTGTTACTGCAGTGGATATGTCTGAATGTTGCATATCTCTTGTCTGAAAAGGTCTTCAGTATCCTTCTAATTCTGGAAGATAGTAGTTTATTTATGTATTGTCTCTTTCCTTAAAACAGAAGCTTTTTGATTTCAAAGCTTTAAAATTAAATTAAACTATCTATTGCTCCACAGATGCCAGCCCTAACTTCAGAGACCTCCTGGCTGTTATCTGTCTCTCCCACCGAGCTGAGCTCACCGTCCGATTAGACGTCTGTCGCAAGGTCAGTCAGCTCACATACTTCACACTCAGCTCGTCAGCGTTCGAGTGTAAAGTTTCATGTTCAGCAAATGTATCTTCAACAAGCTCTCTCTCTGTTCCCAGCTCTTTTATCTGATCTACGCCAATGAGGATTACGTGAAGCAGCTCGCCAAGCAGCCCGGCTGGCAGGACGTTCTCACCAAACTCTATGTGAAAGAGTCCTATGAGTCCCACGCCACCAGCATCGCCGACTCCAGCACCCACAGCTCCCTGGAACCAAACTACCGCCCGCCGCTGCGCAGAGACCAGGCTCTGGTCATCGAGGACACTCGCACCGACATCTTCCTGAGCTACCGCACCTCGCAGGACATCGAGGACGAGGAGGAGGAGGACGAAGGCGGTCAGCGGGACAACTCCGAGGGATACTCAGATTTATCCCAGTCGCCTCCCAGTGCAGAAGGAGGAACGCTGAAGAACTTCACAGGCTCTCTTCATTTTAAGTCCTTTGATTCGGTGGATCGGGAGAGCCACTCATCCTCCACCTCCAATGCAGTTGATATCAACTCCACTCATCCCGAAGAGGAGGGGAGGGACTACCAGCCGCTCTCCCCCTTCGGTACATCACCCTTTGATATGGAGTTAGGAGGCACTGGAGAGACTGGCACTCCCACTCCTGCAGGCAGTCTCACCAACACACCATCTCCTTTAGAGCACTGCAAACCATTTCCACCACTCAGACCGAGGAAGAGCTCCAGTTTGTCCAACGTGCTGGACGACACCAGCTATGGGACGGATCCTCCGACTGGAGACACCATCTCCAACACATCCAACCCACAGGTATGTCTGCTCGCTTAACTCACAAGGTTTTGATCAACCTTTTTCTTCGCTTTGGATGTTTGGTGAGATTCAGTTGAGTCATTTTTTCCTGGTTTGCATCGCAGCAGACCCCCGAGGAAGAGCTGTGCAACCTGCTAACCAACATCGTGTTCTCGGTGTTGTGGAGCGGCAGCGGGGCCGAGGGGGCCGAGGATGTAGTGTGGCGAGAGAGAGGACAAGTGTTTTCCGTTCTCACCAAACTGGGCTCGTCCTGCCAGCTGGTCCGGCCTCCCGATGACATCAAACGCAGGTTAGTTGGATTTCAAACATCAACGGTTAACCTGTCACGGCAGTGGAAAAACACACCGAACCACACCTTTACCTTTTGTCTAAATATCCAGTAATAAAAACCGTGCCACGCAGTGACGTATTTAAAGCGCACTTGCTGCTCTGTTTGTTCCAGTCTGCTGGAGATGATGCTGGAATCGTCTCTGTCGGACCTGAGGGACGCTCAGGGAGTGTCGCTGCCTTTCTGTCCCAGCCTGGTTCGTCTGCTCAGGCTGCTGCAGGACTTCCTGTTTGCTGAGGGGACGGACAACCGAGCGCTGTGGAGCGAAAAGGTATATCAGCTAATATGAATGTGCCCATTGACACATCACAGAGTGGATCTTGGTAAAGAATGGCTGACTGTGAAAACACCAGCAACAACAAAGAGATAATCCCAGTTTTCTATTCCTAAAATATACCTAAACCAAATAAACTGATGACATTTTTCAAAATAGTCTTCATAATAGTGACAAAGTTGTAGCCCAGAAAATGTAACCCGTACTTCTTCATGACTCCAAATATGTTCCTCTAAATCCCAAACGCTTTCACTTCCACTTTTACAGTATGACATAGTTGTAATGCCATAAATCATAACATTAATAAATAAAAGTTGCATTTCTGGAATTATTTATCTTACAAAAATTGAAAAAACTGGAATCAGCATGTACAACATTTTGCACATGCTCACAGGTGCTACGAATACTTGAAATAAGAAATGGTAGCTCTGCATACTATCGATGTTTCACTATTTACATTTTTAATTTATTTCTATCTTCGTCTCCTATATGCTTTGTGAAAGCACCGCCTGCAGTTCAGCCGAAAAGTCCCTCAGTTTTTGTCATGTGAGTGTTGGTTGCAGCTGAGTCACTAATGGCTTCACCGTTGTGTCAAAAAGTGCATAATTTTCAGTTTTTTACACTGTAGATAGAGCAAATATTTTAATTTAAAACAAGATATGTAGAATAACATTATTTTGAAATAACAACTTCCTAAATTTGGTTGATTTTTCCAACGCAACAGATAATTAGTTCAAGGACTGAAACTTGAAAACCCTGTGAATCGTTTGGTTTTTACAGTTTCTTTTTTCTGGTAAATGATGTAGTTTTGGTTCATGCTTAAAGGTAACATGCCTTCCCGCTTCCAAGTTTTCAGCATCAAAGGGTTAAACCTGAACTCGTCCACGTATTTGGACCAACTAACTATTCAAACACAGTATGATACATCTAATCTCCAATATATGAAGTAGATGTACACACATTTATAAATCATTTGACAGTTCAATTCACTCTAGAAGCCTCCCTAGAAGCAGATTGCTTTATATGATTAATTTCCACCGTTTTTGACCTGTGCTATACTGCTATATTAAATGCAGGGAAATATCAAATAGATTAGCAACAACATTAAAACGTTTGGAGATGTTCAGCAGCAGAGATTGGATCAGACTGGGCTCTGAGAAGTTTAGAGGCCAGGGCCACATCTTCATCCCATTGCTCCTGAAGTGTAGCAGGGTCCAGTTGAAGGAGGCTGTTGCTGTGGGTGGGGTGGGGGGGCAGTTGTGGTTGTGAAAACTACATTTAGGTGTGTCAGAATAACACCCACACAAACACAGGGATGCAAAGTTTGCAGACCATTGTGTCGTAACAAGATGATCAGTGTCATTTACCTGTCAGTGGTTTTAATGCTGCGGCTGCAAAATTTGATTATTCAAACTATAAACTCTGCTGTACAAAATACTCATGCTCTGTTATTTACACGGCACGTTTAAAACAACAGCCGTCGAGCCAAAGTGACGTCCTGTAGAGAAATAAGTTTAAATATTACCTTTAAGACCCTGCGGTGTTAATTATGATGTGAATTTTCCAGAATAATTTAAATGTTATGGTTTAAAACCTACAAATTTACATGAAATAGAAATGTTCCTGATTATATATATATTAAGTTTTGAGCCTCAGACCCACAATTATTAATCTGAAGCAGACTTATTTACTTTATTGCCTGAGAGTTATAAGAGAAGATAGCTAAATATCCAGTCAACTTAGCAGAGAGGTGGTGGAAACATCTGGCCTGGCTTCACTGGCTGCATGACAGGCTCCCGACAAAAAATGTAAAACTGCAATTTTAGTGTTAATAAGTGAGTTTAGGTTGAATTTGCCACCATTTGACTACGTTTTCCAATTGCTATGCTAATCTGATCTTCAAAGCCTTGTATCTAGCTTATAGATATGAGAGAGGCATTGATCTTCTCATCTCACTAAGTCCAGGCGAGAAAGATAAAGCACATTTCCAATAAATGTCTAATTTTAGAAATATTCCCTTGACGTTGGGGGGGTTGGATCTGGCTCTAGTTGGTATCTCTGTGCTGCAGAGGAAGGCAGGCTGCACAGTAATTGGTTTCTATTTAAGTTTAAATTACAGATAGATGAATGCACAGACCTCACATCATTGGTCTCTTTTTGTTGCCAAAAAAGCGACGCAGCAGGTGTTTTCTGTGTGCAGAAATGACTTTATTTGACTGTGTTCTCTGTGTCAGTGCAGTATTGTTTAAAGATGTCAAACTGTTGCGCTGAAAACCTTTTAAGAGCTTGGTTATTTATTTAAAGTAACTGTCATGATTTATGCTGTGCCTCTGAAACAAAATGTCCAAAAACCATGTTATATTTTTTTTTTTAGATTACAATACTAGATGAGTAAGCGAAATGTTGACTTTGTTATCGGACGCTTTACACTCCTTAACTTTAAAGCAGAGCAGGGGCAGTCGGGTGTGTCCGCAGGTGTTGTCAGCGACTATTGAACACCAGGTCACATCCTGTCCCGTGTCACTGCAGGGCGGAGAGTCGGTTCCACCTGAATCACTTTTTAAATGCAGGTTAAGCTGTATTTGATGTACTCAATGGCTTTAGGTTTTTGTGGACGTTGCCAAGGCGTGGAAACAGGTCGGTCCTTTCTCTGTTGTTTCCACGGTTGACGGCTGTTGTTGTTGTTGTTGCAGATCTTTGAGGGGGTGGTGAACCTGCTGGACAAGTTACAGGCCTGGCACAGCACCCCTGGCAGCCCCGGAAACATCGAGCTGAAAGAAATGGCCCAGATCGGCCTGAGGATCATCACAGGATACATCCAGCAGCAGCACTCGCCGGTCAGCTGCACCCACAACTCAAATCTGTCAACCGGAAAACAACACTTTCACTGTTTCTGCAGAAAACAGTTTATAATTTGCTTTTTTTTTACCTTGATAAGTGCACTTAGATTTAGAAATACCAGACCTTCTATGGGTCTCTTTTCAAAGACATTGCAGTCATTCCTCTGAGGGAGTGTTCTGTATGAAAGGGCAGCTCCTCTCTGAGTTATGGCTGCTGCTGTTCTAGCTGTAGGACCGTGGGATTGGTCATAAACGAACTGACCGTAAGGTTTTCCATCACGTTGCTCATTTCTTGAACAGTGCAACTCCCCCTAAGGCACATTGTTTTTTTCTAAATTGTCACTTTGGAGATAAATTACCTTAATTCCACGCTGACAACACAACTTTGTGACTCTTGGAAATAAAACAGAGAGAATATAAGAAATGAATTAAAGGCAACACTAGCGCCGCTTTGTTAAGTCTAGAGGTGGAAGTTATGGTGTTAGGTATGATTTTAAGAGACTTTTACATCATGTTATACTTTAAACCTTCCACATTTCAGGGCAAATGTTGTGCTTTTTACTCCAGAACATTAATTTGTGATGCTTATCAGCGCATAACATCTATTGTCAAAGATTAAATTGCTCAAAAAGTATATACACAGTTTAGATCAGTTCGACCTTCTCCACCAAATACTAACACAACATAGTAGAATAATGCATTAGTAATTCAGTAATCTTTTGAGTGCCATTTTGCTGCATGACTATTTTCACTTCTACTACTTTAAATACATTTTGCTGATGGTAAATTTTGTATTTTTCTACATGCCACTTGAAATTTAGGGATTTTTTTTTATTGTAATGAAGTATTTTTTTTCAGCATAGTTTTGATACTTTTTTCCCAAAAAAATCCATTAACCCTCTAAACCCCAAAGCAGTTTTTGGGCATTTTCTTTGCTTGTCACATTTTAGCTCGCTGTTTTTCACTGTAATATTGCCTCTATGGAAACAGCACGATCATGGCTAGAAAAATGCGTTCTTTGCAATATAACTAAGATAAAATGTCACAAATCATAGATAAAGCAAGAACAAAATGTTAATTTTGTTGATTATTTATTATTTAAATTGGTAAAAAAAAAAACTTGGAGCCATTGGTCCACAAGTGTTACCAATACTGGTAAAACAATGGTAACTCTACATACTATAGAAACACAGCCAAAAAATCCCTAAATGTTGTCACGTGAGTGTTGGTTATAGGTGAGTCACCAAAGGTGTCAAAGTTGCAATGAGGACTGCACAGTTTTCTTTTGTTTTGTTTTTGACAGAATCTGGTCAATGGCGCTTTACTTTAAATGTTTTTTTTTTTAACAAGACATGAAGAGATTTTGATGATTTGATTAATTTTAGGCTCAGATTTGGTTCATTTTCAAGAAGAAATGGCATGTTAAAGGTAGTTGCAGGACTGTCAGAAAGTGAAACTCACACTTTTCTCTCTGTTTTTACGCTTTCAGGCAACTTTAAAAATAAGATAAGTCTCAAACCCATCAGCAGGTTTTGTGGTTCAGAGGGTTAGTTAAAGCTCAAGGCTAATCTAAAGCCCTTTGAAAAGCCAAAATATATTACTTTAAATTGGAGAAAGCTTTGACAACAGAGAGCACGGATGAATAAAGAACTGTGGAATCAAAATCTTACACCAAATAATAATCTTGTTGGTGTTTGGATGTGAGAGCAGCTCATAAAACAGCATTACACCTGTTCATCATATCTTTTTATGAACTGTGATGGAGTTTGTGAATCTGCTTGCTTGTCTTCAGGTGTGTGTGATGGCCTATGTGAAGCTCCACAGCCTCCTCCAGACGGTGCTCTGCCTGAGCTGGGAGGAGGTGTGCTTTTTGCTGGGGCAGCTCGGCGCCCCCTTGTGGCCTGGAGGCGTCATGGACGGCACCAACTGCGCACACCCGGAGACTTTCTCCCAGCTGGTGCCCATCGTCCGGACGCTCCTGGACCAGCATGCTGACCCCGTCACCCTGCAGGGCCTCCTGCCCAACCTGCCCATCACCAACGGCAGCACCACCTTCGCCCAGGACCTGAAGGCCTACTGTCACACCGTGGAGTGGCAGAGCTTTTACCAGCACCAGGTCAGTGTCTCGGCTGACATTTAAAAATAGAGCTCATTTATCTTTTGTTTAGGGAGTCTTTGCTATAATCAACCCACGCTCTCAGATATTCCTGGCTCTGCTCTTTGTCGGATTTGTGTAGACTCTGGATTTTTTTATTCCCTGGCCCCCTGGTTACCTCCCAGGCGGGGTCTGAAAACACAAAGTTTAAAAAAAAAATAAAAAATGCTATCAACTTCAGAAAACAGCAAAAGCAACCCTGAACTCCCATGTGTTTTCTGGCTGACCTTAAGTGTATTTTCAGTTTATGTTTGAAGCTGAGGTATTTTATGAACTGATGCCAAACAGACACACTCTGCACTGGCTGCGTTTAGATTTATCATTGCTCTGTGTGACAGTGCGTGTTCATAAATCTGTTGTGTTTAGATTACTTCTGTATACGGATCCCGCAGTATGTTAGCCAGTATGGCAGAAGTTTGGCTGCCATGACAGTTCTGAAACTTGGCCAGGGCAGTTTTCTCAGACCCCGAGTACACGTAAACTGTCTCTCTGAGTGTGTATGTGTTTGCAGTTTATTTGTAGACGTTAAGTGTTTGTTATAGACGTACAGCAGTCTGAGTATTTTTCCTCAACTTCACATTTTCTGTGTGAAAAGTGGTCAGATAGTAAGTGGAAAAGAAGAAGATCCAGTTGAGTTAAAGGGATTAGTTGTTTAAATGTCTCTCTTAATACGATAAATTAGAGGAAATTGTGAGTAAAATGGGGAAGTGTGAGTCAGTTCCTGCTTTTAAATGTTTTGTGGTGCTAGGAATTATAAGTTCTGTGTACATATTAATAAAATTAATAAACCGCCATCGTTTTGATGAGGTCAACTTCTGCCTAATGGGGAACTTGGGCGTCCAAACTCTTTTTCAAGTTAACCTCCAACAGCGGCTTTGAAAGGCATGTTTTCTTTAGAAATCTGCACAGAAAGAAACTGTAAAAACAGAAAGTATTTTAAGCTTTTGGATCATTCTCAAACATTCTGTCAGCAAAAAGTAAGCTTAATGTGAGCTTAAAAGGTAGTATTATTCAAAAAAATGCTCAAAATAACTTTATTTTTTGCCACTGTACAGATCCAGTGAAAAAAAACAAAGCAAAATGCACACCTCATTCAACTGAGAAGCTGTGAGTGACTCAGCTGTTACCACGAGTCATACGAAAAACCTGTTGGGACTTTTCAGTTGAACTGCAGGTTGTGTTTTCACAGAGCAGAGAGAAGATGAAACTGAGAGGAAAAGAAAGCTTGCACTTTATCAGTAAATGTAATGCTGCATGACGCAATGGAAGGAGCAAGTTGCTAGAAGATTCATCAGCATGGTGAAATGTCTTTCAATGTGCAGAGTATTGTGGAAAACACAGCTTGCAGAGGCTGTAAAATATCTGTAGTATGTAGAGCCATGACTTTTCTCCAATGATGATAACATCTGTGGGCAAAAATGATGTATATACTGATGCCATTTTTCAGTTTTTAGAAACCTTTTTAATGTTTTTGTGGCATTGTAACTTTGTTATACTGCACAGAGGACATTTTTGAGTTCTAATAATAATAATAATAATGCATTTATTTTGTATTGCGCGTTTCAAGATACTCAAAGTCGCCTAACAGGGGAGAAGATAAAAACAGGAACAAAACAAGCTGAATAAAAAGCAGATAAAAAACAAGGTATTTTTTTTACAAAAAAGTCTTTAAAAGGTGATTTTTTAAAGTGATTTGAATGTGTGGAGGTCAGAACAGTGTCGGATGGGAGATGGAAAGGTGTTCCAGAAGGTGGGAGCAGCAACAGAAAAGGCTCCGTCCCCCCCAGGTTTGGTCTTTGGTGGTGGGGCGAGGAGGTGAGCAGAGGTGGAACAGAGGCTACGGAAAGGGGTGTGGGACTGGAGCAGGTCTGTGAGGTAGGAGAGGGCCAGATGATGGAGGGCTTTGTGGGCGAGGAGGAGGATCTTGAATGCGATGTTTGACAGGGAGCCAGTGGAGACGTTGGAGGACGGGGGTGATGTGGTCGCGTGAGTGGGAGTGGGTGAGGAGACGGGCGGCAGAGTTTCGAATAAGCTGAAGTTTTTTGAGGAGTTTGGAGGGTGAACCATAGAGGAGGCTATTGCAGTAGTCCAGTCTGGAGGTGATGAAGGCATGGATGAGTGTTTCAGCTGCAGGGAGGAAGAGAGATGGTCGGCCATCTTTTTCAGATGGAAAAAGGCTGTTTTTGTGACCTGTTTGATATGCTGTTCAAAAGTGAGGTTGGTGTCGAAGATGAGTTCTTCAAGGTGCAGGACTTTATATTGTAGTGGGAAAAAAGCCCACAGTGAGAAAAAAATGTGACAGGAGCAAAAAAAAATTAAATATTACTATCTACGTGAAGTGATTGTACTGATTAAAAAATGGACATTTCTTTTATTGACTTATGGATGTCATTAAGTCAGTTGCTCTTGTTGAGCTGTCCACACCTTTCTAGCTCTGTACGTTAATGCTGTCCTTCTTAAATGTGCCTCCAGGTTCAGCCCACCATGGAGCAGTACGAGCTGGACACATTTGGGAGGAGCCACGACATCATGTCCAATTTCTGGAACTCCTGCTTCGATGACCTGATGAGCACAGCCTTTAAACGGGAGAAAGACAGATCTGACAGCAAATCCAAGTTTCAGGTTACTACAAACTGCAAATTCACCAAGACGCACTTTTAACCTTTTCAGATTACTGACGTGCTGTTTCTGACCACACAAACAGGAAGTGATAGTCGACCCCTACTTGAAGCGAGTGCGGACCGAGAACAACAGGTACACGGTTTGGCAGAAGCAGAACTCCAGCCAGCAGGTGGTGGTGTGGCAGCACTGGAGAGCTCTCCGAAGGCTTCTGACCAGTGAGAGAGGAGCGTGGGCCAACAGGTACGACTAACGGGACCCTCTGTAACTCTGTAGTCACGCTCACAGCTCACAGCTCAATGAAGCACCCTTTATTAACCCTCTGAATTCCACGTTACTGTTTCACTGTAATATAAAGTCCTGCACCTCTATGGAAACAGAACAGTCTTGACGAGAAGTACAAACAACCCAGAAATGTTTCCGGTGCTGTACAGTGCACACAAAAACACTGAATCGATGCTGTGTAAATGGCACTTTGATACCAATAGCACTGTTTGTTTAACAAAATGCGGCTGATGCTTCATTTGTTTTTTTCCAGAAACTTGAGCAAACGCTTTCTGGTGATTTTTTAAAAGAGAGACTTGTAGAACCAAGTGATTTTATCTCTCTGCGGCAGAAACTTACTAAAGTCTTTCATGGCATTTCTTTTTACTTACAAATATTAACCATGATGTTTTAGCTCTGATAAGCGTCTTGGTTTTTGCACCAGTCCCAGTAAATATACAGTTTACAATTCAGACTGTCTCTCTTGACTAGTCTGTATTACCGTAATTTCCGGACTATGAGGTGCACCTGAATTTAAGCCACACCCACTAACTTTAAGAATAAAACAATTTTTGTACATATACAGGCTGCATTTGTCTATAAGCTGCAGGTATTTACAAAGAAAGATGTTACACAGGGTAATTTTTCTAACTTTTGATTAAATACGTACCGGTAACATACACAAACACGTACCGTAAATGCTTTTTTTTTTTTTCCAAACAGTGCCTGTAACACGGCTGGTTTAAAAAAAATACAAAAAAACAGTCGCCTACCAGGAAAAGTCATTGATCGCTGTCTTCATCTTCCTCCTGCGCACAAAAACCACTCAAATCATCTTCTTCGTCGGAATTGAGCAGCCTCAGAATTACTTCGTCACACGCTTCCTCAGTCTCTGTTTCGTTGTCGCTTTTAACGTCACTTTCGTCTCGAGGCAAATTCGTAACAATCCATAAATTAGCTGCATCATTGTTTAAGCCGCAGTGTTCAAAGCGTGTGAAAAAAGTAAAGGCTTGTAGTCCGGAATTTACGGTATGTCTGATAATATACACACTGTAACCATTAAAGTATTGATGTCTGTATAATTAAATGTCTTAGTTTGAGTAGTTTACGACTGCACCACGCTTATATTTGTATTCTTTAGTGTTGTATGTCATCAGTATCGGTGTTGTTGGAGGGCTCTATAAGTCACTTCCACTCCCTGTTAGTTGGTTTGGAGTAGTAGTTAAGGCAGCAGACCGTCCATCAGGGAGAAGATTTAGGAAGTAGCTTCAGAAAGGCCTGACTTCTTGATGTCAACAAGTAAATCTCTGTCTTATGAAGGGAATTGTATATTGCTGTAGACATATTGTACCACTGTGCTACTTTAGCAGTCCTGTAAGTTTTCCTTTGCTTTGTTTCTGACATCAGAGTTCAGCCGGAGGTCAAATGGAAACTGTCCAATGCAGAGACCTACTCAAAGATGCGTCTCAAACTTGTTCCCAACTACAACTATGATCCCCACAGTGAGGCCAGTGCCTTAAGGGACAACATGGGTATGTCGCAAAAAATCGACATATTAAATTGCTTTTTTTTGTCTCAAAGAAAAATGGTGCACTGGAGATGTATGTTTTGTTTTTGATTATCAGGAGCTGAAAGCCCCCGTAGTTCTGAACCCATCCCACTGGCTGTTGCAAAGGAAGCAAAAGTAAGCGACATGGAGGACGATCAGTTAGGAGAGGAGGACCTTGTGTTTTTGGACAACAAGTGAGTTCTGTGCCAACTTCTTCCGCAGACTTTTAATGTATTCGTGTGTGAAAAGTCACACCTGTAAGCGTAAAAAATTCACTGCTTTCAGGGTGGAGGGAGAAGACGAGAACCAGAAAGAAAAACTGGTTCTGTCTGAAGACTGTGAGCTCATCACCATCGTGGCGGTTGTTGCGGGTCGTCTGGAGGTCACCACGCATCACCTGTACTTCTACGACGGCAGCAGCGAGAAAGAAGAGACGGAGGAAGGTAAGAAAAATGCGGAAAAAGCACCTTTGCTGTGTTTTATCGGCATTCAAAGCCTTCTATCTGAGGTGACTAATGAATGTGCCTGCAGGAATCGGGTTTGATTTCAAGAGGCCTCTGTCTCAGCTGCGAGAAGTTCATTTGAGGCGCTACAACCTGCGACGGTCTGCACT
Source organism: Stegastes partitus (assembly GCF_000690725.1). Classification (NCBI taxonomy): domain Eukaryota; kingdom Metazoa; phylum Chordata; class Actinopteri; family Pomacentridae; genus Stegastes; species Stegastes partitus. The sequence continues at coordinate 109,214 of NW_007578144.1, read as the reverse complement.
GGAGCTTTTCTTCATCGACCAGGCTCACTACTTCATCAATTTCAAGAAGAAGGTGATGCCCGTTTCAAATTCAACACCTTCTTCTTTTCAAAATGATGTGGTCGTGTGAAACAGACTTTTCTGTCACCCTTCAGGTACGAAACAAAGTCTACTCCAGGATTCTGGGGCTTCGGCCTCCAAACCTGTTTTACTTTGGCTCTCGCTCCCCTCAAGAGCTACTGAAGGCATCCGGGCTGACACAGGTGTTTATTCACATCAGTTCTTCATATGAGGTTGAGTTATTCTAATGAATGATGCTCATTTTTGTGACCAATCGACTGTTGATGTTAACAGAAATGGGTATACAGAGAAATCTCCAATTTTGAGTATCTGATGCAGCTGAACACCATCGCTGGACGCACTTACAACGACCTGTCGCAGTATCCCGTGGTGAGTTTGTCACATGTGTGTATATCTGTGGTTCTTTGGTTACCAAAGATGTTGAGCAGGAAGCATCATGGTGCATTTTTTTTGTTTCCCTTCAGTTCCCCTGGGTCCTGTGTGACTACACCTCTTCCTATCTGGATCTGGACAACCCTGCAGTTTTCAGAGACTTGTCCAAACCCATCGGTGTGGTCAACCCACGTCATGCACAGAACGTCAGAGAAAAGTAAGTGGACAAAGGTGTCGTTTCTGACATTTAGACAAGGCCAACAGTTTAATAGGGAGATACTCACATGCACTCATATGCATAAGGAGTCAGATCAAATACCAAACTCTTGTCTGACTCTCTGAATGTACACTTTGGATATAGGCCCATCATTTCTGCATTTCAAGTGGCTTTCTCCTCTTCTTCCACTATCTGTATGCTCTGCATGCCCTATTTTCAAACCTACTTTATGGATTTGAGGAAATAGCAATTCAATGTCTAAACAGCTCACTGAGAATTTCTAGTTGTGCTGAAGATTTGAATCAACAATAAGGCAGGCCATTAAAAACTATTAGTACTAGTCTGGTTAAATGATATGCGTTATCATCTAATCTGACTGCTAGCTACTAGGACTTTTGTCATTTTAGCTCCAGGTAAAATGTAGCAGGTTTTTTATTCAGCATTGGGTGAACTGCGTGCAGTTATCTGAATTTATTAAAAGGTTAAGGCTAATCAAAGCCTTTTGAATAACCAAAAAATAGCTTTAAATTAGATGAAGCTTTGTCAAAAGAGGGCGCTGTGCAACAAATAACCTGAAAAGGGGTTAGCAAAACTCTATTCAATATTATAGCAATGATACCAGTGATATAATTTTGAGGAGAGCTTTGCTAATCCCTGATCCTTGGCTATTTATATACTATGAAAACAGAAAAGCACCTAATATTGAGCCCTGTGGCACGCCTCTGATGACTAAAAGAAAACCAGATTGATGACTAACATAACAACCAGTTTCATGCAGTTGTGTCACTGATCTAATTCCATCCAAAACAAAAATATGATATACATGAAATGTTTTCCATATTTTTCCTGTCTGGCACTAGGTATGAGAGCTTTGAGGACCCAACAGGCACCATTGACAAATTCCACTATGGCACACACTACTCTAACGCAGCAGGAGTCATGCACTACATGATCCGCATGGAGCCCTTCACCACCCTACATATCCAGCTGCAGAGTGGCAGGTACGACCACTGACCAGTTTATGATATTTCACAGACTTTCCAGGTTGTGTTCTGATCTCATTTTGGTGCCGCTGTTTAGGTTTGACTGTGCAGACAGACAGTTCCACTCGGTGGCTGCAGCCTGGCAGGCTCGCATGGAGAGTCCAGCCGATGTCAAAGAGCTCATCCCCGAGTTCTTCTACTTCCCAGAATTCCTGCAGAACATGAATGGTAAAGAGGGCAATGCATGTGAAAAAATGACTGTTTTCGTGTTCTGTGAGATGTGAAGGTGACATTTTTATTGTTATTTCCTAATGAAAGAACCTAATGCATGACTGCTGCATGACTGTTGCAGGCTTCGATCTGGGCAGTTTGCAGATATCTCAGGACACGGTGACAGATGTTGTGCTGCCTCGCTGGGCGACATCAAGGGAAGACTTCATCAGAAAGCACAAGAAAGCCTTGGTGAGTCAGCACAATCATCTAGAGTTATAAAACTCAGTCATGCATTTGTTCTCCTACATTCTGTGTTGAGACAGTGATTCAACATGAGAGCAACTTGTGTCTTAAACTGCAGGAATGTGAGCATGTGTCCAGTCACCTCCATGAGTGGATCGACCTGATCTTTGGATACAAGCAGAGAGGAGACGAGGCCGTGAACGCACTCAATGTCTTCTACTACTGCACGTACGAAGGTAAAACTACAATGAGCACCTTTTCTGCTGTCAGTAGTTTTGTCTTTAGTTTTAGCAACTTAAAAAAGAAAAACTTAACCCTCCAAGCAGTTTCTGGGTGTTTATTTGTATATATATATATATGTCACACTTGTCTATAAGCTGCAGGTGTTCACGCTGTAACATGAGATATTTACACAGAAAGATTTTTTAAAACTTTTAATTAAATACGTACCGCTAACATACACAAATACGTTCTGTAAATGCTTTTTCCCGATCAGTGCCTGTAACACGGCTAGTTAGAAAAATGAAAAATACAGTATCCTACCAGGAAAAGTCATTGATCGCTGTCTTCATCTTCCTCCTGCGCACTAAAACCACGAAAGTGTCGGAATTGAACATCCTCAGAATTACTTTGCCACACACTTTCTCAGTCTCTCTTTCGTTGTCGCTCTCAATGTCACTTTTGTCTTGAGGCAAATTTGTAAAATTGGTAAAAACCCATAAATTAGCTGCATATTTGTTTAAGCCGCAATGTTCAGAGCATGTGAAAAAAGTAGCGGCTTATAGTCCGGTAATCATGGTAGTGTAACTTTCGAGATTTGAGACTTATTTGTCAAACCCACCTGCATATATGGGGGGTGCCAGGGTTAAAATGGCTCAAGTAAAGTGTGATTCACTCTTGCTTTTTGTTTGACGTCTCTGCAGGTGCAGTAGATCTGGATGCCATTGCCAATGAGAATGAGCGTAAGGCTTTGGAAGGCATCATCAGCAACTTTGGACAGACACCCTGTCAGCTGCTTAAGGTAACCCCCAAAACCTATGTCAGACATGCACTCCTTTCTGTAAATCTGATGGCATCTGAATGTGTCGACGTCTGAATGGGCGTCCTGCTTAACTTTCCTTCAAAGTACCGATGGTGATGTTACTAAGTCAGATCTAGCAGCAGTTCACTTTCAACATGGTGCAAGTCTGAACTGCATGAAAAGTGATATGCACTCACAAATGACAAATTTCAAGTCGTGTGAAGACTTTTTATCTAAAAAGCAGCAGTTTTTAACTCATTTCCATCTCGAACCAGGAGCCTCATCCTCCTCGCATGTCGGCTGAGAACGCAGCGAGGCGGCTGGCCCGCCTGGACACTGTGCCCCCGAATCTCTTTGAGCAGCTCCAAAAACTCCGGCCGTTTGTGGAGGTGGGTCCTAAAATGCCTCTAAGTCCTGCCGTGAGCTTATTCTTCATAATTCATATTCTGTATATATTTATGTGTGTGTTTGTGTGTTCGCCTCAGGTGGTAAGCGATGGTCTTCCTCTAGTCCAAGCAGTCGTACCAAAGAGCCAGAATCGCTCCTTCATCATCCAGGGCTCCGATATACTGGTAAGGACTGAATATAAACCCAGCCAAGGCAGCAGTGAGACGCTTAAATAGTTCAGATTCATCATTTTTATATTCTGTCGCTGTCTCTCTGCAGGTGACCGTGAGTTCAAGTGGTTTGATCGGGACACACAGCTGGCTGCCATACGACAAAAACATCGCCAACTACTTCACCTTCACTAAAGACCCCACAATGTTCAATCCCAAGTGAGTTCCTCCACAAATAATACAACCACCTGAGCTCCTTATTTAATCCCCTGAACCAAAAGCAGTTTCTAGGACTTTTTTTTTTTTAGCTTCTGTCACATTTCCACTAACTGTGGGCTCATTTTTAGCTTCAATATGATGCCACAAAACATACTGGAAAAAAGGGGGCCATGCATGCTATAGATATTTTACTTTTTCATTCGTGTCCTCTCTGCTGAGTGTAAACACAGCCTGCAGTTCAGCCCAAATAGTCCCAGAATGTTTTGGAGTTATTCGAGCAAATGGTTTAATTTTGGCAGATTTTTAGTTAAGACATGTGAAATAAGTAATTTTAATGAAATATCACATTTTTAAGTTTCGATTTAGTGAGTTTTCTATTGGAACAAATGAGTAGTTCCTGAAAAAGTGTGCCCACGTGTTACCAGTACTGGAAAAAAAACTGAGCTCCTTTTCCACATACAATAGATGTGTTTTTTATAAAATAATTTTTCCATGCTTGTCCCTTTTGTGCTAAAACAGCCTCCAGTTCAGGCTAATTCAGCCCTGAAAAGTGTTTTTGAAAACTTTTTCTCAGGTGACCGTTGACTGCAGCTTAGTCAGTCATGGAGTCTTGGTCGTGTCAGAAGACTCCAGAATTTTTTCTTTTTAACAAAATTTGGTTAGGGCAGATTTTTTTTAATGAAATATCACAGTTTACAGTTTAGAATTTGTTAATCTCAGAAACGTAGTTCAAAGACCGTCGGAAAGTTGAAAATTTGATGATTCCTTCTGTTTTAATGGTTTCTGGCTCGGATAAATGGTGTCTACTGTTTTTTAGAAAAAAAATAGTATGCCTTTCAAAGATGCAGGCAGGTTTTAGGTCATATGAAAATTTAGTTAGAGCAAATCTTGATGAAATGTCGCAATATTAAGCTTAGAATCAGTTCATCCCAGATACGTAGTTCAATGACCATTGGAAAGTTGGAAAGTGCATAATTCTTTCTGTTTTCTACAAACATAACAGACCTTTCAAAGCTGCAGGCAGGCTTTGGGATTCAGAGAGTTAAAGGAGGAAAATATCTGTTCGTATCTGTTTCATTCTGTTTCACAAAATCTCCCAATCTGATGGGTCCGACCTGCAACGTGACCGCTGTGTTGTGCATCCTTTTGCAAAATATTGTTGAGCATTTGTCTCTTTTCTGCAAAAGTTCTCCAAAATTCAGCATCATCGTCATCATCTGACTCTACAAAAGCAGGAACAAGCTTTCCCCTCACTGCCATCATATTTTTTTACAGCATTTCAAAGGATGTGTAAAATTCTCCTGACAGCTGGATGGAAGCAGAACATCTGTCTGTGTCTGTGAAGCATCAAAGACAGTTTAATTAAATGAAATCTGGTTTAGCGGATCTTATTTTTAGCTGATCCTGAACGTGGGTCACATAAACAGAATAAATCAGGGTGAGAGCCATTTGAACGCCGGGTTTCACGCAGGTTGTAATTTGCAGATGCCGGGACAGTTTAATTGCTGATTATAAATCTGCTGCACATTCGGGCCTCGGCTCACTCTCGCTGCTCGTTTCCAGCTCGCTTTGATCTTTTCCAATCCTGCTTTCGTGTGGCAGGACTCAACGTTTCCTGAGCGGACCTTTCTCTCCCGGGGTGGAGATCAGCGCTCAGGTGCTGGTGGTGTCCAACGACGGCCGGCTGCTGTTCAGCGGAGGACACTGGGACTGCAGTCTGCGGGTCACCCAGCTGGGGAAGGGCAAGCTGGTGGGCAGGATCTGCCGGCACATTGGTGAGCCTTTAGTAACGTGCGTCAAATTTATATTTCTATTTTTGTCAGTATTACTTATATAATTATACTGTATTTTTTTCTGTGCTCCACAAAGACGTCGTGACTTGCTTGGCTCTGGATCTCTGCGGCATCTACCTCATCTCTGGTTCAAGGGACACATCCTGTATAGTGTGGCAGGTTCTACAGCAGGTGAGCATCTTTACACATCTCTTATAAGAAAAGTTAAGATAAACTTTACTAGTTCCAAAAGGAGTTCTTTTGGCAGGTATTGCTCAGAAAAGGAAATAACATAGCATACATGATAAGATGTACGTATGATACATTGCTGAAAATACAAAAATGTAAACTGAAGTAAGACGAGAATAAAGGCAGTAATAAGTAATACTGGCAATAATAATGAAGTTGTAAATGTATCACGCATGATAATTAAATGCTTGACATAAAATTGAGATAAAACACAGAAATATTGCAAATGAAATTAAAACATTACACAACATAAAGAAACATTGGGCTGCGAGGTGGCTCGGTGGTTAGCACCATTGTCTCGCAGCGAGAAGGTCGCCGGTTCGGTGAGGACACCCGGGATCTTTCTGCGTGGAGTTTGCATGTTCTCCCCGTGTAGCGTGGGTTCTCTCTGGGTTCTCCGGCTTCCTTCCACACAGTCCAAAAACATGTTGAGGTTAATTGGTGATTCTAAATTGTCCGTAGGTGTGAATGTGAGTGTGCTTGGTTGTCTGTCTCTAAGTGTAGCCCTGTGATTGACTGGTGACCTGTCCAGGGTGTCCCCTGCCTTCACCCTGAGTCAGCTGGGATAGACTCCAGCCCCCCACGACCCTAGTGAGGGTTAAGTGGTGTATAGATAATGGATGGATAAAGAAATATTGCACATTGAATTTGAATATTACACATGAAACTAGAATGTTGCGCCAGAAAATTACAGCATTGCACATTACAAGGACAAGCTGCTCAAAAGTGAAGCCTTCACTTATAGATTCTCCTTTTCTGTCCTTCAGGGTGGCTTCTCCAGCGGCCTGTCTCCTCGGCCGGTGCAGATTCTCTCTGGACATGACCAGGAAGTGACCTGTGTGGCCATCAGCACTGAACTCGACATGGCTGTCTCAGGGTCAAAGGTCAGAGATGCTATATTTAATGCATTACTTGCTGAGTTTGTTCGATTGTGCGTTGAAATTTGGACTTTAAGACGTGTTGTCAAAGTAACACAACTGCTGTTCCGCCCTTGCTAGGACGTAGAGCTGAGTTCTAGCTTGGCAGATAGTGAAACAGGTTCATCAATAAACATCCAGGAGTCAGCAGTACGTTTTAGATGTTTGTTTTCAGAAGCACTGGGAAACTGCAATACGAATAATGGAAAAGAAATTATTACACTTTGTTTCTTTCTTTTACATAACCAAATAATGCATGATCAATTTTTAGTCACAGCATAAATAAACATGAACAAACAAGCTGAGAGGCTTAACGTTCTACATCACAAAACCTACCAGCTGAAGCCAAAATTACACCATTTGTCTGAGTTAGAAACTATAAAGGACAAATAGCTGAAAAGAATGTTTGAATTGTAATATTTTGTTGAAATCTCTTTGGTTTACATTCACCAAAAATAGCAGCGACCAACAGTCGTGTGACAAAAATGCAACTTTTCGGCCGAACTGCAGGTTGTGTTTACTCAGAGCTGAGAGGAGACAAGAGGAAACGAAATCATACGTGATCAAGAAAAAATGGCTCAAAAACAGTATAAAGAAGAGCAAGTTGTTGGTGAAATATCCGTCTACGGTTGATGTGCAGAGCAGAGTGAAAAACATATAGTTTGTAGAAGTCATGAAAATGAAAATAGTCAAATGTCTTTAGGATGTGGAGCCCTCATTTTTTTCCCCAGTATTGAAAACACCTGAAAAAAATATTATTTAGTTATAGAAATTCAACTTTTGTTTTTGTCTTTGTTGTGATCATATGCATGGTAGCTGTCATTGTGTTGTTTCCATCGAGGGGCAGGACTTTATATTGTAGTGAAAAATGAGCACGCAGTGAATCAAAATATGACGGGAGAAAAAACAAACTGCTTGGGTCCAAATTCTTCTTTCTCCAGAGTTCGCATAGTTTAGATTTGTGCAGGTGGGAAGAATTCTGCTCAACCTTAATAACCACAATATGCTCAGAAATACAAGTTGGATGTCATCCAAGCAAACTGTGATGTTGTTCATTAGAAGTGAGATGGAATCTGCGGCCCGCTACAGGAAACACAGGTTTAATAGGCTGGAGGAGACAGATGTGGCCGTCGTACAGGCAGCGTTTGTTCATGCTTAGAAAGTCGAGTGTAAAACAATTAACATGAGAAAACCACACGGAGTAGATCTCATGTTCACTGGTTGTCCGTATGCTCCCATAAAGCATCAAAATCAGGAAGATTCACAGAAAATTCAGATCGAGCAAAGCATATTTAGTTGTTTTTTTAAAAGTCCTTTATGTTTAACATAATGTTTAATTACACTGGTTAGTGTAGTTTTTGTCTTATTTTTGTTGCACTTTCAATTCTGATCGTCTGAAAAATGCTGTAAAATAAAGTCTAAATAATGGATTTAATGTGAAAAGTTGTCGCTCTGCGAGAAGACGAGCTGCTTAAACTCTAATAATGTCGCTTTGTGTTCGTCTTGAACTGTTCTGCTCAAATAGAAATACTGTAGAAATACTACTACTTATAATAAGTTGTATTTTACAGATTTACATCAATAAAATGAAACATTTAAAGAGCAGGGTTTAAGATAAGATTTGATAAAACTTCTGAAGTTTGTTTAGAAAAAAAACAGACAACATAACAGAAGAGATGCAGTGCCTAAAAAAAAGAAAAGCAATAAGATATGAATAGAGCTTCGCGTTAGTTCAGACAGGCACGGAGTCAGGCGTCACCAGGCCCTTTCTGTCCAGCATGCTTTATAACTGAGGCAGCGTTCATTCATTCTGCCAGCTCCACACTCAGCACATCGCTGCTACACCAACCTCTGCAGATCGACACATCTCCTCCTTCTCCCCAACCACCCCTTTTTAAAACAGTTCAATGTGTTTGGTCCTCACGTTACCATGTTAAGCGCTTTATGATGACATATGTTGTACACAGCACTATGCAAAGAAAACTGAATTGAGAATTGAATTGAATTGAATTGAATAGCCCCGGTTGTTTCCCGTGTTGTGGGACTGTAGGATGCAGATGGTTCATTATTGTACCTTGGAACTATGTAATCTGGATTTTGTAAAGTGAGGACCATTTAGTTGGTCTCCTTGTTCCTGTGTTTATACTGTATTTGTAAATTTAAGGACCGGGGGGGGGTTTGTGCTCTCAGGGACTATCTGTGTCATGCTTGCTCAGATTTTTCCAGAGCATCACTCGAGCAAAGCCAAACTCAGTGCATGTGATCCCAAGTAAATGGGTAAATCTGAGAAAGTCTCCGAAGTACGATTAAATGCTGAAACAAAACGAGTAATCTACAATAAGGCTAGAATAGTACAGTACAAAGTAATGCTGGCGATTTCACAGAAATAAGTAAAATCACACATGATGAGGAAATATTGCATCTAAAAATGAGATGAGAATGAAATACTGCACATTATATTGACTATGTTGTGTTCAAAAGTGAAATATGGCACATGGAACTGAGTTATTTCACCAGAGAAATGAAATGCTGTAGTAGGACCTTGGGGATCTAAACCCAACCAGCATGTCAGATAAATAGTGACGAGCTGCTCCGTTCTGCTGCATTTTGGATCATTTGAAGCTTGTTTAAATGTTTCTGAAACTACCAACATACAGGATGCATGTTCAGTCCTTAGAGAAACAAAGATAAGAGCTTTTTTTTACAGTTTGTAGCTAAAAAAAATAAATAAATAACCATACATAAAAATGCACAAACTTAACATTTTCTCCATCTGCTCGTTGTGTTCTCAGGATGGAACCGTGATCGTGCACACGGTCCGACGAGGCCAGTTCCTCCGAACGCTGCGGCCTCCCGGCGACAGCTACATTCCCGCCCAGATCTCTGAGCTCCAGGTGGGCATGGAGGGCCACATCGTGGTTCAGACGTCTCTGGAGGAACGCTCCCACAGGAAGGTATGTGAATACAAACAGCTACGACGCATCTGCAAATACTGGTGCTGTCTCAACCTGCGCTCTCTCCTCCCGAAACCCAACATTTACGCAGCTAGCTGCTGTTTGAACAGGATTATTAATATCCTCTTGCACATTGCAGCTTGTTTACTTTACATACTGCCTAATCTGACATGTCTCAGGTGAATAATTGGCACATTCCTGCACATTGTCATTTCTTCCATTACTTTCATGACCTTTATAAAACCTTGATTATAACCAGAGTCCCTTTTTTCAAATTTTGTAAAACTTCATGGCTGCATATCATATTCTACAGTAATGTAGCATAAGCCTTTATGAATCCCATGTTGGTGAATTTTGTAGTGTTGCTGCATTGAAGAAAACTGTGTGAAGAGAATAGATAGAAACATAAAATACACATAAGCACAGATTTCTCCATATGTGGAGAACAATTATATTTCATATATCTGGGGATTAAAATGGGGCTG
>NW_007578144.1:97106-98642 GCF_000690725.1 Stegastes partitus | reverse complement strand
TGTGTCTTGAAAAACAAAAGTATTGTACAGATTCTTCACTGAGTAGAAATACTGATAATAAACGTTGATATTTCATTGAGATTGCACAGACATAGTACAAAACTACAGATGTTGCACAAATTCCTAAATCTTCTTATTGATTTTATTCTATTGTAAACTTCTTGTAAGTTGTTATATTTCTTTCTTTTTTAACCTTTAAAGCACTTTAATGAACCTCTGTGCATGATAAGGTGCCATATAAATAACCTTCATGCTTGGATTTGCTAAACTTGCTTTTTTTAATCTTTTTTTTTTTCCTTTTCTTTTGATTTAATTTGAAAAAGCAAGTTACTAGCGTTGCATATTATATTTGCAACATTAAAATCCTTCCATGCATGAGGTCAGGAAGTCAATATTGCTTTTTCCAAAATATTCATTTTGTAAATCACTCTTTTGTTTTTGCATAAGAACCGTGACCTGGGGAGTTTCCTCTTTGTCTTTACAGAACAAACAAACCAAAAAAAATAGATGAACGGAGTCGGTTGTATCTAATTAGAGGCAGGTTCAGGTTTTTTTTTTATTTAATCCAGATCTGATGAAACCTGCTTTTTTAATCGTTTTTTCTTTCTTTGAATGTTCCTACTTGTCAGTGTTTTTCTGTTATGCACCAAACCTCCAGTTCCTCTTCTGTGCAAACCTACTTTTCGCTGCCAATAAACCTGATTGTGATAAACTCTGCTTCCTTCCCGCAGGGCAAATACTCCATCCACGTTTACTCTGTGAACGGCTGCCTGCTGTCGTCCATCTCCATGGAGGAGCAGGTGACCGCGCTCCACCTGGTGTCCGACTACGTCATCCTGGGGACGATGCAGGGAGGCCTCCACGTCCGAGATTTATGCAGGTAACGAACTTGAACCATCGATTTGCGTCCGTTTCTTTGCAACTTTGAGCCTGACTCTTGTTGGAGCTGAATCTCAATCTACCAGAAATTAAACTATGTGTGAGATAGCTCCTGCGCATTCGTTTAATGAAGCAAGATATTTAGGTCTCACTCAATGTATTTATTTATCAGATAGTTGAATAAGCATACAGAGCTCTGGATCAAACTTCTCACCCGAGCACCAACAAAGTTAATGTCAGGGCGCGAAGTCTGACTGACTGCCTCTCCCTGATCCACTGTACTTATATTATTACATGAGTCTGTGCACAGAATGTGCTGCAGCTAGCTGATTGGCTCCTCCAGGTCCTTGAGCCTTCTTCCACCATATTGTAGGTGCAGAGACTTGCCACTCGGCTCAGTTTCTCCCTCCTGCTTGTGACAGAGAAATACACAAACCACCAAATCCTGTCTCCACTTTCTCATGCTGCAATTGTTTATCAATTGTGTTGATTATGCCTTAAGACAGGGGTCTCGAACTCTGGTCCTCGAGGGCCGCAATCCTGCAAGTTTTAGATGTTTCCTTCTTCCAACACACCTGATTCAAATGATCAGCTCATCATCAAGCTCTGCAGAAGCCTGATAACGATCCTGATCATTTGAATCAGGTGTGTTGGAAG
>NW_007578144.1:67040-96941 GCF_000690725.1 Stegastes partitus | reverse complement strand
GTGTTTGGGCAGCCTGGACGCTTTGGTGGCACCTCTGGCCTTGAGGGTCCCTGTGAGGAGCGTGTCGGTCACCAAAGAGTGCAGCCACATCCTGGTGGGACTGGAGGACGGGAAGCTCATCGTGGTGGGGGCAGGGAAGCCCGAGGAGGTGAGAAACTGAACTTCGGCTGATGCGTCAGAGGGGAGGGCTTGGTGCATGTTTGTATGGGTGAGTGTGAAGGGAGGAGGGAGGGCTAAGGATATGCTAAGTATTTGCTGAGAACCAGGGTTTTCAGATGATAATTGAGCGTCTCTTTCTCCATTGTAGCCCTGAAGTGAAGATTAACATGCTCCCCCCTCTTCTTCTTCTTGTTCTCCTTCTCAGGTTCGCTCAGGACAATTCTCTCGTCGCCTTTGGGGCTCCACACGCCGCATCTCTCAGGTGTCGTCGGGCGAAACCGAGTACAATCCCACCGAGAGCGCTGGGAAATGAGACGGACCCGCCGGGAAACTGTCCTCCTCAGCAACCGAACTATACACTGAGCACTTTTTAAAATGAAATTACTTAAATGATTTTTTTTTAAAGAATATATTTTATTTCACTTTTTAAAATCAGCATCATTCCAAAGAAGCGGCCTTTGTCGAGGTCGTGAACTCTTCTCTGCACTCTTGAGTCATATTTCAGGGGATTGACTCAGACACAGAAAAAAAAGAAAAAGTGACGCTGTGAACTCTTTTAGGGATCCATGTTTTTTTGGCTCCTTCACTGTCCGAGGCACAGCCGCGATCCATCCCCTACACTGTTGAATGTCCCGAAGCCGTCGTTTGGCATCTTCTTAAAACTCCTTGAAACTTGAAAGAAAAAAAAAAAAAAGACAAAAAACTACAGAGAGATTTTCCAATATTGCAATACTGGCGAATACCACAAGAGGGGAGAGAACTTGTGTTTTTTTTTTTTTCTTTAGCGGTTGACAGAAATGCACCGCCAGTTTCTAATTCTGCATTCCTTCTCAGCAACTGTTACACTTAAAGCAATAAGTGCTTTAATGGTCAAGTATGTGAAATATATTCACTGTTTTGTTTTTTTTAGATGCAAAAGGAGATCCGTCTGTTGCCTTACACACAATAAGTCTTTGCTTCTGTAGTAGTTTTACGACTCTGTTCACCACATGGCTATACATCCCTGTTTTATTTGATCTGAAAAGTGCCTTTTTTCCCCTCCCTCCTCTTAGGCCTTGTGTAAACACTGAATTCCAATCATTAATTTCTGTGTGTCAGATGGCTCTATTTATCAGGTTTCTAATCCCTTTTGATCTGACACATCCTCCTGCTCCACTGTGACTCAGTGGTGCTGTTAATGAACTCGGTAAAACTGCTGGCTGCTGCCGTAACTTACTTGCCTGTACTGGTATTGTGCTGTTTATGAGAACATCTGAAGACACGATGACTCCCGAACACGTGAGAAGGGAGTCTGTGAGTGAGCTTTAGAGGAATTCACTTCCTGCCAGCGATTCTTTTTTTTTTTTTTTTTTCTTTTTTGACTGTGGTCGGAACAAAGTAGTTGTTATGCAGTGTCATGATGGGAGAGAGACAAAGGGAACCATGTGGGTGAATGCAGAACATGTTGCACACACACACACACACACACACACACACACACACACGTTACCTTGTCCGCGCCGAAAAAATGGAAACAAATACGAAGGAAACTATATTTGAAAATGTTGTTTACTCGGGAACAATGCAAATGCAACACAGATCACGTATTTTTATGGGTGTAAAATTAAATTAAAATTCTGAATTGTGCAACAGAGACAGTCTGTGAATATAAAAGGGTTGTTTACATGCAGCTGTTGAGTGGAAAAGAAAAAAAAAATGTTTGTGAATGTTCAGAACCTTTGATTGAATCCGTTTAAAGTTGTTCGGTCGCAGTCAACAAACCGGTCCAAGTCGTGCTGTATATAATGTATTTGTTGTGCAGATTGATCCTACAGAATGCCTTATGTGAAGGCCAGCACTGCCTTGAATTTGGACTCGATCCATTTCTCTTTAACTACTATTATTTAGCGTTTGTATTGTTCCTGGAAGATGTTAAAAAGAAATACAGCTGACTTTTGGAAAATCATGCAGCCTTGTGAAGCCTGTGTGTCGTGTGTTTTCTGTCTCTTTCTTGACATTGACGTACACTGTAAAAAAAAAAAAACAACAAAAAAAAATCATTAACTTTACATTTTTATTTCCATATTTTTCCATTACACAAACTTACATGTCTAATTTAAAGTAATATTCAAAATCTGTAGTTGTGAATAACCATAATATTCCTGGGATTTCTTTATATATAAATGTTTCATTTTTATTTATGAAGGGAAACTGTTAAATCCGAGTTAATTAGTAATCACTTTTAATATATATATATTTTTAAATTAGCTACAGTGAAAATTAAAAAAAAAAAAATTACTGCATGTAGAATTTTACAAAGATTTGTTTTATAAAATGAGAAATATTTTGGATATTTTTTTTTTTTACCAGATAAAATGTTGAATACATGTGTTTTAATCACTATATAACATCTAACAGTGAACAACCATAATTGTTTTTTTTAATGCAATTTTCTTGACATATAGGATTTAAAATATATTTGCTAATTCATCATAATTTTATCCATATTTTCTTTTCAATAAATACGTATTTAAAATTCCAGAATAAAATTCGATACAGTTGTGTATAAAAGACATTCACACATTTATCAGTTTCACAAATGTTTTCTTTTTATTCAATAAATGAAACTTTTAAAAACATTTTTCAAATTAGACACGAGGTGACAATTAAAACAAATATTGATCCTGTAATTTTACACACATTTGTTTGTTAAATGAGAAATATCTGGTATAATTACAGTTTCAAGTTTTTACAACTAAAATAAGTAAATGGGTTTTAATGAGCATAAAGTAGCTCTAACTCTAAATAACCATGACTTTTTTTTCAATATATATATATTTTGCCTTTTTTTTAAGACATTCACAAATTAATTTTCACAAATATTTTCTTATTATTCATTAAGTGTTGTTTTTCTTTCAGGAAATGAACATTTTTGCACATAAAAAGACATTTGTACATTTATTTTCACAGACATTTTCTTTTTATTCAATATCCAAACCAAAGTAAAGGTCATTTTCAACATTGTCATACATGTAAATATCCTTCATTTAACATTAGTGAGTCCAAAACAAGAACATGTTATCTCGTTTACAGTTAAAGCTTGAAAATGTGTTTTAATTGTGGAAAGTTTCTGGATTTTTATTCGACGGTTATTTGTCATTTATTTACAGTAGTTTCTTTTTGGCACAACAGCTGCTGGAAAGTTTTGTTTTACTGTTTTTTTTTCCTCTTCAGTATAATATGGCCGATAATTGCTGCACACTTAGATTCAGGAATCCGGAGCCCATCATCTCCTGAGGAGGATCAGCTATTACTGAAAAATGAGCTCTGATTTCTGAACCTCAGCAGGAAGGAAACCGATCTGCGGCCACAACGCAGATCATCCAGCTCCTCTGCTGTAATCCAGCCTTTGCATACGTCTGTGATGTTAACCCCGGTGGAGTTGAAAAGGTCACGACGAGCGACGGCACATTTACTTAAAGGAGGACACTTTGATCTCCTGGTGGGCCCAACATCCTGCCGGCCTCCCCGTAAACACCTCTGTGGGGCACAATTGAGCCGCTTGGGGAGGGGAGAGGAGGGGGGTGGTGGTGGTAAAACTGACCTGCAGACCTCCAGTCGAATACAAACCACAGAACAGTGAATAAGGGAAGTGGAGCAGGAGGGTGAAGTGGCTGTGACAATGGAGGGAGGGTTTAACACCTCGCTCACAGCTATCGGCAGCATCTTCCCCCCCTTCAACCCCTCCAGACCCGAGGGCAGGCTGGATGTCGTGAAACGCTGCAATTTCGGTGTTGTTCAAGTTGTTCCTGCCAAGAACCGCAAACAGGCCTCCGAGGCCCCTCCTCCGGGTCCGTTCCTCCCCGGCCTGTTTTTTTTTTTTTTTTTTTACAGCCGCCTTATCGTTCCCACTCATGTATGACCACAGAGGAACTCGGCCCTCTGATAAAGATTCTGAGGCCCTGCAGCAAAGATGATAGAGACAAGTGAAGAATAAAGACGTGAAGGGACCTGATGCAGCGCTCTGATTTCTGATGGACTTGTGTTTGTTTGATGTTTGCTTCAGTGCATTTCGTCTGACCAAGCACTTTTTGACTAGAATTGAGTCCAACCCTCCTCTCACAGCAACAAATTCCTCCTCCACGAACAATTTTAAGAAAAATCTCAAGACATACATGTTTTAGATGGCTTTTAATAGCTCATAATGGTGCTAATTTTAAGCAGTTTATATTTATTTTGTCTTAAACTAGTTTTATCCTCTTACACAAACTGATTGCTTCATTCAACTGGTTTTTTTGTTGTTGTTGTTGTTGTTGTTGTTGTCTGACGTTAAGATGTGCAGCACTTTGGTCAACTCAGGTGGTTTTAAATTTTGAATAAATTTGATTTGATTTTGATTTGAAAGCACCCCGTTTTTGCCTAAAAAAGCAAGTGAGATTAAATTATTTAAGTCTTTTTTTTTAACTGTCAGACTTTTCTAGAAAATATTTTTTATTTTCTATAAAATTACATTTTTTTCCCCTTTAAATGTCATTTTGCATTCCATTTTATTTGAATGTATTTTGTTCTGAGAACCTTCCTGCTAGATTTTTGCTTTTTTTTTTGTTTTTTTTCTTTTCCAGGAGTTTGTTTTGTTTGACAGTGTGTGCACAACAAGCACTTTCACAGCGTGGATAATTCATGCATTCTTGTTTGTAAGGGAGCACATAATCCCATAATTAAAATGAAGCAGACTTTTTTGTCCTTAGCTATGGGTGAGGGAGCAGCAGATCTGTGTCAGAGCTGGCTGGAGGTTTTATCAGAGCAGGAACATCCTCTCTGTCTCCTCTTATCCCTCAGCCGGCTTTGAAGTGCGAGCAGCATTGTGTCTGAGAGATCTCTCCATTTGTTTTCCTCTGAAGTCTGCGGCCCCCCTGCGATGCCCTCACTAGAATTTACAAGGTGTGTAATTTAGCCTGCGTTGGTTTTCTAATCTTTTGAGTCGCTGAGATCAAACGTGAACTTCTTCTTAAGGAGCATCTTGTTTGATTCGCTCCTCTCCTTTGTTTCTGATAACAACTGATCACAGCTCTGTGTAAGCAGCCCAACGGGGTTGTAACGTCGAGTCGCAAACCTCCGCTGATGAAGGATTCTCCTCAGGACAACTGAGGCTGGATGGACGTGAACCAACACATGTAAAGAGTTATAATAAATACAGTCACTAAACTTTCCAAAGAAAGAATGAAACTGTTTCTAGAAGTTTTTCTGGAGGTTGAAAATTGAAAACTTAATTTAACTTAATCAATAGATTTTGTTCATGTTTTTTATTTTCCCCCCAAAGAACTGAACTCTTTACTGAAGTCACTTTAAACAACAAAAAGCAATGAGCTGCTGAAAAGCTCTAAATTTTCTTCCCTCTGACTGAAAATGTTACGTGTGAGGTCCTGGTTTTCCCCTATTTCTATTCTGAAGCCGAATTTGTATCACGAGTGTCTCATTTATAAGAGCTGCTCATGTTTATCTGAGCTTTTGGGATGATTTAAAATAATAATAATAATCAATTAAAATCACTGTGATAAAAGTTGCAAAAATATACCACACTACAGTTGAGTAATTTGTAAAGCTGCACAGTTTCTTGTCAGGATCATTTCTAGTGAATTTAAGTAAAATAAAGATGCAAATATGCCTTTTCCACATTCTTATTGCACGTGTGAACTGCATTTGAGATGGAACTAATTAACACAACTATGGATACTGAAGTCAGTACCAAATGCAACATTAGCTTAATTTGCACGTTCAGATAAATTAATGATAAAACAAGCAGACAAATCATTTCAGGACACTCAGAGAAATTCTGTAATATTTTGCTCTGCAGTTTACATGTACACACAAAGTACTGGAAGGAAAAGAAAAAATTATTGCAAGACAGCACAAGAATATTTTCCTCTGCAGTTTACATTTAAAGCGCAGTGTGAGGGGATGCAAAAGTATTGTGAGAGAAAAGTTGTTGTGAGTCAACACAAAAGTTGTGGTGAAGAAACCTCACTGCAAGGGAATGCAGAAAAATCACAAGGGAGCAAAAACACTGTCGTCAGGGAGCACAAAAAGTATTATAAATCAGGACAAATCCTATTGCGATGAAATGCAGAAGTATTCTGACGGAATGCAAAAGCCTGCAAGAGAGCATTAAACTGCTGCGAGGAAATGGACACTGACTGTGAGGTGATGCAAAACTGTTGTGAGAGAACATAACAGTGTTGCAACGGAACGCAAGAGCACCATTGCAGAATCCTGCAAAGTGAGGCGCTGCTGAAGTATTGCAAAGGAACATATATGTTAATGTGAGATAAAGCAAAAATATTGCGAGGTAATGCAAAATTTGTTTCGAGATAATGTAAAAGTAACTAAATGGAAAACCATCGTGAGGCAGCTCAAAAGTATTGTACGGAATCCGAACACTGAAGTACTGCAAAGGAATGCAAACATTTTGTGAAGGAATGTAAAGTGACTGTGGGAGAATGCAAAACTATTGTGAGGTAACGCAAAACTACAGCAAAATTATTGTGCAGACACAATTTATCCGGGGTTAGCAGGAAAGCATTGCAAAGAAATGCAAAAGTTTTGTGGAGGAATGCAAAACTTGCAAGGGAACACGAAAGTTAATGCAAAAATATCGGGAGAGAAAACAAAAGTTGTTGTGCAGTAACACAAACAGGTTGTGAGGAAATGTGCAAAGTTTACTTATATAAAATTTTGCGAAGGAACGCAAAACGTATTGTGGGAGAACGCAACACGCAACTTACAGCAAGGGAATGGAAAATTATTGTGCCTAAACTTTTTCAGAGTAGCGAGACGGCATCACAAAATGAGTGCAAAAGTTATTGCGAGGAAACAAAAGAATAATCAAGTGAAACTATTGCGCAAAGTTATTGCAGCGGTTTTGCAAAAGAGTGCAAATGCAGCCATTCTTTATTCTTTATTAGGATCCTCATTAGCTCTCATATGGTGGTTACTAGTCTTCCTGGGGTCTCAGGGTAAAAAATAAAAATTAGATTTACAAAACATTAAAATACATAATGAATAGCAAACATTTAATTTAGAATGCAACCCGGTACAAAGCAGTAACTGGCTAACAGTAAATGCAAGTTGACACAACACTGTAAACACAACACCAATACAGAGGAAGATTGTTGTCTCTTTAGTTTCCTCTTATAAGAGCCGATATTTTTAGTGCCTCTGATCTGTAGAGAAAGTGAATTCCATGCTTTTACTCCTCTGTAAACAATAGTTCTGTTCATGAAGTTGGTTTTGGGCCTGGGGACGACCAAAGTACTTGAGGTCACTTGTCTAAACCCACTGAATAGGAGTTTTATGGTTAAAAATCTGGGCTCTTATTTTGCCAAAACTTTATGCATGAAGATCAAAAGACTGGCTTGTAATTTAGCCTCTACCGTTAACCAAGACAGTTTCTTGTGCATCTCATTTGAAGTGAAGGCCAAAGTATTGCATGGTAACATAAAAGAGAAGTTTTCACTGGGACACTCGGTGGCCTCCGTACGGGGTCAAATGGAAGTGGTGGTAAAATACAAGTGCTTTATATATTTACACAGGAGTGCAGTACTTCATGTAGTCTGTATACCATGAGCTCTCCACCACTCATATTTAGTCTGCAGCCTTTTTCTTTATATTAATATTTATATAACGATGCCCTCTTTATTTATTCAATACTGGCCGCTCTGGGCCTCCATACTTTACTGATATTTTCATGATCCTTTGTGCACCAAACGCTTTAAAATAACACAGACAGGTAGATGAGTTCACATCAGTCATTAGATAACTGGAGACACACACGATGACAGACTGGATTACTGTTCTTTGCCTTCCATTATATTACATTTCTGAGCAGCGCGTCGCAGGGATGCAGCCAATCAGCGCGCCGGGCTGAAAGCTGAGTAGATGGGAGGAGAAAAGGCCCAGGAGAGCTCAGCAGCAGCTTTTCCTGACTCATCTGTTGCAAAGCTGCAGGAGAGGTGGCGGTGCGGGCATCCTGCGAGCTAAAACACAGTCAGCTTTTGTTTTCATCTCACATACTTCCATCAAGAAAGAAAGAGTCCGATGCTGCGTTTCCACCGGGAGAATCTGCGGATTACGCGCATTTTTACGCCGCTTTCTCGTGCGTAAAACAAACATCTGATTTGCTGGACTATGAGCGAACTCTCCTGTATGCGCGTTTTTTGAGAAGTTGGTTGAATGTAGGAAACTTTTTTTTTTTTGATGCCACTTTTGAAGACTGCAGGCTGAAGAAAAAAGTTGCTGTCAAAGGTTTTGGAGACGCGCCAGTGTGTCCGCTCGAAGTCAAGGAGGACTTTTGGAGACTCGGAAGACATGAGACCGTTTGTTGTGTGCGCGCTGCTGCTGTTAAAAGTAAGCACTGATTTCTAGCAAAAATCCTTTCTGCTTTCTTTCTTCTTTGTCATCACGAAAATACGCGTAAACATCATCCACCCAGTTCACTTTTACCCCATTGTTCCCAGAGGAAATCTGCCCCACACCGCAGAGCCATACTTCATTAAGGCTGTGTCACACGGCCCCTGTTGGTGAATATGTTTGTTGTCATTCTGTTGCTGGCAAATAACAATGGAAAGAGTGAGAGGAGACATCTGATTAAATCTCATCCGGCCTTTTTCTTAAAGCCAAGCTGCTCCTCACCCTTGGTTCTTCTCCTCCTCGCACTGTGGCCTACCTTCCACAGGCTTGTTTGGAAGACCTCACATGGTCACAATTTAATTCTTTGTTTCATGTGCTCAAACTGGGAGGTCACTTTTTTTTTTTCTCTCCCCCCATTTTTTCCACTCACATGACACCGTTTTTCAGCCCATCATCATGTGCAGAGGCGAGAAAACAGCTGAAAAACACAAGAGCGCAACAGTTTAACCGACATTAGACGGTGATGAATTAGGTATTTTATACACAAATTACAGTTTCTGTGGTGTCTGATAGCGTATTATTATATTATTAAGCCAGGATCAGGGTGAAAAGAAAAGCCCCTGCCTCCATAGTGAGTTGCAGACAATAATTTGACACTCATCTACCTGAAAAAGCCCAAAGGGGTTGTAGTCCTGTCTAGACACGCTCCTCTGAGTAAAAGCACTTTTGTTTGATCAAAGTATCTAGATAAGGCTTCACCTCTTTAAAACATCTCTTTCTGATCATGAGGGTCTAATATCAACAGGGTTTGAGGTTCAAGATGTGGCTTCTCATCTAAGAAATGAAGGATTTTGGTGCAGAAGTAAGGCAAAATGGATTTTCTATGGTTTCTGTTGCCACATTTGTTGCTTTCTTGGTGAAACTGTGGCCCAGCTAGAAGAACTACTGGGGTCTGGATATCCGGAGCAAAGCAATTATCATCATTTTCTCCCAGTTTGTGGTGTTTATATGTGTGTGTGTGTGTGTGTGTGTGTGTGTGTGAGGAGGTGGGGGGGAGCAGTTTAGGTTGCTACCACAGTCATTTGAATTTCCATGGAGTAGGCAGACTTCAGGATCATTTAGAAAATCTTTATCTCCTCGCAGCACTTTGGTGAAAGTTGAAAAAAAAAAATCTGTAGATTAATAGTTGCAGCATCTCTGCCCCTGTTTGATTTAGGGATAATAGTTAGGGGTGAGCTTTTTTTTTTTTTCCTTTTTGCTGGAAGAGAGCCTTTAATTTGTCCCTCATGCTGCCTCTACACCAATGACAGTAATCAGTGCAGATCAGTGGGATGTGCAGCTCAGTTTTGTGGCTGTCGTCTCTGCAGAAAGCCTCCTCCGTCGGTCAGATTGTGGATTCTCGCGGGCCACAGTCTTCACGGGGGGAGAGCATCCTTTTGTGTGTTTATTTTTCACGCAGATTAGATTAGGTATGGAAACTCGAGCTCCGGACGCTTCTTCAAAAGCAGCGTTTTCACTTCAGAAGGGCGCACAGAAGAAAATGTCTCAGGGCTTAAATGAATAAGTGTGTGTGTGTGTGTGTGTGTGTGTGTGTGTGTGTGTGTGTGTGCGTCTGATCTGCGATGACTGAGTGACTCCGGCAGCCGTGGAGCTGAGAGCCCCATTGAAAGCGGCGCTGCTCCTCGGTGGTCCGTCTGTTCTCGCTGGGGAATCCCTTCAGATTGCAGCTTCTTACCTTAATGGAAAAAGCAACTGCAAGTTTCAGACTTTACGCCCCCAGTGCAGCAGATTACACCGAATACTCTGAGGGAAAACGCCCCGCAAATGGGCTTGAGCAAGATAAACAAGGCTAAATTCTCCTTTTCCAGCTTCTTAAATGTGAGTATTTTCTTGTTTCTTGCCTCCTTTGTGACAGTAAACTGAATAACAAAGGGTTCAAAGGCTTTTAATGTTGTAAGAAGCAACAAACAAGTTACCAGTGGAATAAAACTCACTGTGTCTCTTCCTAATGCCGTGATTATCCTACATACCTCATTCAAATGCACTCATCACATGCATCTATTCATACATACTGAGGTAGACCAATGTTAAATATGCAAAGAGCCTAAAAGAGAAGTCCAGTTGCTTTCTCCTGAAGCTCCTCGGATTACCACGACCTGGATGATCGAGAATCTACACAGACATGTACAAAGAAGAGTGCAAAACAACATATGTTCAAATACAAAACAGTGCAAAATTTATAGTGCAAAGAAAGACGTGATTTTGGGCTTTTTTTTTTTTTTGCAATTTTCTGACATTTTAAAGAACAAACAAATGATTGAATTTGCAACTTGAAAACTGCAAACAATGATACTGTAGCAGCAGGAGTAATGCAGTGGTAAAAGTTTCACTGTGTGGGTCAAAAGCTTTTAATTAACTAGGATCAAGTTAAATAAGCGCCGAAAACTTGTTTATTTGTGCACCACCAAAGTCAAACTAACAATCTACGCGTCTGATTGTGTCCTCTGATGTTTTAAAAACCAACTCAGAGGAAGCTGTGATCTCACTTTCATGCTACTTTCTCGACATATGCATGTAGAAACACACGACAGTGCACAAAGAGTTGACTGATATGAGGTTTTCAGGGTCGAAGAGACCGATTATACGATATTTGGAACCGATATTGACAATATTTGTAGTAAAAACGAAAATCCTGCCTTCAAAATATGCAACAACAAACTCAGGCACAAAACTTTGCTGGATTTCCTTTTGTTTATTACTTTTTAACGTGTTAAATTAAAGAAGAACTTCTGGACGGTTTTCTGTCAGTGGTGATTGGCTGTAACTCTCGTAACCAACCAGGTAGTGCTGTGGGCGGGACATCGCTCCAGAAGACACGATGGAGTAGATTTTTTCAATTTATTTATTTTATTGGAAGGCAGCTTCACCGATAGTCAGAAAAATGCAGATTGTGGGATCTGACATTCAGGCCTCGTCCACACGTAGCAAAAAAACAACGATATTTTTCTACCATTTGGCCTGTCATCCACACGAAAGCGCAGATTTACGGCACAGAAAATGATTCTTTTAAAAACCTCCGACCAAAGTGAAGATTTGCGAATCCTCCGTTTATGCGTCTGTATGTGGACACCAACAACTGGGGGCTTAAGGTTTTGAAACGTCACTGCCTGCGTCACATGTGCGACCTGTGTTTACGTTCGGAAACAGCGTGGACGCCCTCAAAGCTGTGTTGGCGTTGTCTCTTGTCCAGGCCCAGATACTGCTCCATGTACAAGAACACAGGCGTTAAGGACGATTATTTTATGAGAGACAGAAGCTTACTCTGATTGGATAGAATTTAGGGAACTACTGCCACCTAAAGGTTTGGCATGCTTATGAATGTGCTTAACAACACACTTAAGTGGTTAGGTGTGGATGATTTTTTTTCTTTCTAAAAACGAGGTGGTGTGTAGGGGGGAGGATATTTGGTTTTATAAAAACCCAGCTATGTGTGGACGAGGCCTCAGTTGATTCCTAATCTGCACATTAGAACTGTAGTTAGTTTATTCAGGAGACAGCGACAGAGAACGTTTAGTGTCTTATCCCAGATGTGCATTCCGCAAAACCTGCTGGTTGAATAATCCTGAAGAAACGCTCTCTCATCTTGCCTGTACTACTGTGTATGTACAGCAACATGACAGTAAACTTGATTTGATTTGATTTGACTTCAATACATGATCCATGTAATGAGGCATAAGCATGCTTTTGTTTATTATATCTCATTTTGCTCTTGGACAAGTTTCAAATGATCCAGTGCAAATGTTTTCTATTCATTATCCTGAAACATCTTCTTATGCCAATAAAGCTCTGCTGGTATCCATACTTAGAGCTATATTATGCTGTACATACAGTAGATAACTACTCAGTCATTCCTCTCCTGAGTGGATCACTGTTCCCCGCTCGTCTCCAGTTGGGCATGCACTAAATCTCTCATTGTGCGCTGGGCACCGACGGGTGAAGCTTCTTGGCAGCTCTCGGTCGAGTCAGGCCTCCAGCCGAGCCCCGCGGAGCTGCACCGGCCCAGACTCACACCGTAAAACGACGGAAATCCAAAAGAAAACGGAAAACGTCGGAGTGGAAAAGCTTCATCTGTCAAACGGAGACGACCAACCGGAGTTACCAGGATGCCCTCGATCCACATTATTACGCTCACAGTCTGCCAGCTTCAGATATCCTCCTGATTCCTGCCTGCTGGATTCTACCACCACCACTGCTCCCCCAGCACCCTAATACCTCTGATCTGGCTTCTGCCGCTGATATCATCAGGCTCCTCTGTGCAGTCAAACGGGGCTGTTGTTTTTGGAACGAGGCGAACCCAGTTTCAAAGCTGCTGTACTATCAGCATGGAACATTTTAGTGTTTTGCGACTGGGGGCATGGCACTGTGTGTGTGTGTGTGTTTGTGCGTGTGTGTGTGTGTGGTGGGCTTTTGTTGGAGGCTCTGCAGGTTCACACATGTTCCCTGTGTTCCTTGGCAGACTTCAGAGACAAAGAGAGACATCATTGGTCTGTTTAGCTGTTACTTTTCCCCTTTGCAGGAGGTTAGTTGTTAGACATCTGTTTGCTCTTGTCAGCCCCCAGGCGGAGCGGGCCAATCTCCCCTTTAAACGTGTGCATGTTTAAGATGCCGTCGCGCACAGCCTGCAAAAGAGAGGAGGGTGGGGGGGCGTTAGTGAAATACTGACCTTCGTAGACACACCTGCAGGGCTGGGTGACTTCAAAGACCCCCCTCTCACCCACATGGACACCCTCATGCTGGGCAGCCTTGGTTAACTGACACCCTGGCCTGGGGCTGGAACAGTCTCTTTTATATCCTCCCATTTCCCTCCTGTACGCTTTATTCACTCAGACACTTACACATTGTCATTCACGCAGATTTTGGAGTGAGTGGAAAGCTCTCTCTCTCTCTCTCTCTTTTTTCCCCTTCCTTCCTTCCTCCTCTTCTGATTGTTTTCCTTCGCCCCCTTTCTGTTTTATTCTCTCCACTGATCTAAAGCCATCTGATTAAAGCCAGCCACTCCTGTCAGGCACCAACCCTGCTGCACAAGCTGTTAGGAATGTCTGATCTATTCCTCATGTCATAACTCAAGCTGGGCTCTCCATTACCCACTTGCAGATAAGGACCCAAAGCACTTTGAGAGTGAAAACTGAGGCCGATAGAAAGATAATAAAAGGCCATTTTCAGTTCACCCCGCTGCTTCTTTAATTGCGCAGGCATGGGGATGTGGGCGATTTCCTTCCCATAAGTGGGGGTAAAGCAAGACAAAGAAATGCTTCCTCTCGTGTTGTTTTTTTCTTGGTAACTTCTTCTTTAATCCTCAGTTTTGTTTTTTTTTGCTCCTGTCACATTTTTACTCACTGTAGCCTCATTTCTCACTGACATATAAAGTCCTGCACCTATTTTGAATAAGCAGAAAGTTTCAAAGTAGAGAGAACTACAAAAAAATTGTTGTTTTGTTTTTGTTTTTTGCAGTATGACGCCATAAATCATAAAAAAAGAAAAGTTAGATTTCTGTGATTATTTAAGAAAAAGTGAAAAAAACTGGGATCAGCATGTGCAACATTTTTCAAAGCACCTGCTTGTGTAACTAGTACTGGAAAAAATGTGATATTTAACTATTTGCATTTTTTTTTTCTAATTCCATNCTGATGCAGCGCTCTGATTTCTGATGGACTTGTGTTTGTTTGATGTTTGCTTCAGTGCGTTTTGTCTGACCAAGCACTTTTTGACTAGAATTGAGTCCAACCCTCCTCTCACAGCAACAAATTCCTCCTCCACGAACAATTTTAAGAAAAATCTCAAGACATACATGTTTTAGATGGCTTTTAATAGCTCATAATGGTGCTAATTTTAAGCAGTTTATATTTATTTTGTCTTAAACTAGTTTTATCCTCTTACACAAACTGATTGCTTCATTCAACTGGTTTTTTTGTTGTTGTTGTTGTTGTTGTTGTTGTCTGACGTTAAGATGTGCAGCACTTTGGTCAACTCAGGTGGTTTTAAATTTTGAATAAATTTGATTTGATTTTGATTTGAAAGCACCCCGTTTTTGCCTAAAAAAGCAAGTGAGATTAAATTATTTAAGTCTTTTTTTTTAACTGTCAGACTTTTCTAGAAAATATTTTTTATTTTCTATAAAATTACATTTTTTTCCCCTTTAAATGTCATTTTGCATTCCATTTTATTTGAATGTATTTTGTTCTGAGAACCTTCCTGCTAGATTTTTGCTTTTTTTTTTGTTTTTTTTCTTTTCCAGGAGTTTGTTTTGTTTGACAGTGTGTGCACAACAAGCACTTTCACAGCGTGGATAATTCATGCATTCTTGTTTGTAAGGGAGCACATAATCCCATAATTAAAATGAAGCAGACTTTTTTGTCCTTAGCTATGGGTGAGGGAGCAGCAGATCTGTGTCAGAGCTGGCTGGAGGTTTTATCAGAGCAGGAACATCCTCTCTGTCTCCTCTTATCCCTCAGCCGGCTTTGAAGTGCGAGCAGCATTGTGTCTGAGAGATCTCTCCATTTGTTTTCCTCTGAAGTCTGCGGCCCCCCTGCGATGCCCTCACTAGAATTTACAAGGTGTGTAATTTAGCCTGCGTTGGTTTTCTAATCTTTTGAGTCGCTGAGATCAAACGTGAACTTCTTCTTAAGGAGCATCTTGTTTGATTCGCTGCTCTCCTTTGTTTCTGATAACAACTGATCACAGCTCTGTGTAAGCAGCCCAACGGGGTTGTAACGTCGAGTCGCAAACCTCCGCTGATGAAGGATTCTCCTCAGGACAACTGAGGCTGGATGGACGTGAACCAACACATGTAAAGAGTTATAATAAATACAGTCACTAAACTTTCCAAAGAAAGAATGAAACTGTTTCTAGAAGTTTTTCTGGAGGTTGAAAATTGAAAACTTAATTTAACTTAATCAATAGATTTTGTTCATGTTTTTTATTTTCCCCCCAAAGAACTGAACTCTTTACTGAAGTCACTTTAAACAACAAAAAGCAATGAGCTGCTGAAAAGCTCTAAATTTTCTTCCCTCTGACTGAAAATGTTACGTGTGAGGTCCTGGTTTTCCCCTATTTCTATTCTGAAGCCGAATTTGTATCACGAGTGTCTCATTTATAAGAGCTGCTCATGTTTATCTGAGCTTTTGGGATGATTTAAAATAATAATAATAATCAATTAAAATCACTGTGATAAAAGTTGCAAAAATATACCACACTACAGTTGAGTAATTTGTAAAGCTGCACAGTTTCTTGTCAGGATCATTTCTAGTGAATTTAAGTAAAATAAAGATGCAAATATGCCTTTTCCACATTCTTATTGCACGTGTGAACTGCATTTGAGATGGAACTAATTAACACAACTATGGATACTGAAGTCAGTACCAAATGCAACATTAGCTTAATTTGCACGTTCAGATAAATTAATGATAAAACAAGCAGACAAATCATTTCAGGACACTCAGAGAAATTCTGTAATATTTTGCTCTGCAGTTTACATGTACACACAAAGTACTGGAAGGAAAAGAAAAAATTATTGCAAGACAGCACAAGAATATTTTCCTCTGCAGTTTACATTTAAAGCGCAGTGTGAGGGGATGCAAAAGTATTGTGAGAGAAAAGTTGTTGTGAGTCAACACAAAAGTTGTGGTGAAGAAACCTCACTGCAGGGGAATGCAGAAAAATCACAAGGGAGCAAAAACACTGTCGTCAGGGAGCACAAAAAGTATTATAAATCAGGACAAATCCTATTGCGACGAAATGCAGAAGTATTCTGACGGAATGCAAAACCTGCAAGAGAGCCTTAAGCTGCTGCGAGGAAATGGACACTGACTGTGAGGTGATGCAAAACTGTTGTGAGAGAACATAACAGTGTTGCAACGGAACGCAAGAGCACCATTGCAGAATCCTGCAAAGTGAGGCGCTGCTGAAGTATTGCAAAGGAACATATATGTTAATGTGAGATAAAGCAAAAATATTGCGAGGTAATGCAAAATTTGTTTCGAGATAATGTAAAAGTAACTAAATGGAAAACCATCGTGAGGCAGCTCAAAAGTATTGTACGGAATCCGAACACTGAAGTACTGCAAAGGAATGCAAACATTTTGTGAAGGAATGTAAAGTGACTGTGGGAGAATGCAAAACTATTGTGAGGTAACGCAAAACTACAGCAAAATTATTGTGCAGACACAATTTATCCGGGGTTAGCAGGAAAGCATTGCAAAGAAATGCAAAAGTTTTGTGGAGGAATGCAAAACTTGCAAGGGAACACGAAAGTTAATGCAAAAATATCGGGAGAGAAAACAAAAGTTGTTGTGCAGTAACACAAACAGGTTGTGAGGAAATGTGCAAAGTTTACTTATATAAAATTTTGCGAAGGAACGCAAAACGTATTGTGGGAGAACGCAACACGCAACTTACAGCAAGGGAATGGAAAATTATTGTGCCTAAACTTTTTCAGAGTAGCGAGACGGCATCACAAAATGAGTGCAAAAGTTATTGCGAGGAAACAAAAGAATAATCAAGTGAAACTATTGCGCAAAGTTATTGCAGCGGTTTTGCAAAAGAGTGCAAATGCAGCCATTCTTTATTCTTTATTAGGATCCTCATTAGCTCTCATATGGTGGTTACTAGTCTTCCTGGGGTCTCAGGGTAAAAAATAAAAATTAGATTTACAAAACATTAAAATACATAATGAATAGCAAACATTTAATTTAGAATGCAACCCGGTACAAAGCAGTAACTGGCTAACAGTAAATGCAAGTTGACACAACACTGTAAACACAACACCAATACAGAGGAAGATTGTTGTCTCTTTAGTTTCCTCTTATAAGAGCCGATATTTTTAGTGCCTCTGATCTGTAGAGAAAGTGAATTCCATGCTTTTACTCCTCTGTAAACAATAGTTCTGTTCATGAAGTTGGTTTTGGGCCTGGGGACGACCAAAGTACTTGAGGTCACTTGTCTAAACCCACTGAATAGGAGTTTTATGGTTAAAAATCTGGGCTCTTATTTTGCCAAAACTTTATGCATGAAGATCAAAAGACTGGCTTGTAATTTAGCCTCTACCGTTAACCAAGACAGTTTCTTGTGCATCTCATTTGAAGTGAAGGCCAAAGTATTGCATGGTAACATAAAAGAGAAGTTTTCACTGGGACACTCGGTGGCCTCCGTACGGGGTCAAATGGAAGTGGTGGTAAAATACAAGTGCTTTATATATTTACACAGGAGTGCAGTACTTCATGTAGTCTGTATACCATGAGCTCTCCACCACTCATATTTAGTCTGCAGCCTTTTTCTTTATATTAATATTTATATAACGATGCCCTCTTTATTTATTCAATACTGGCCGCTCTGGGCCTCCATACTTTACTGATATTTTCATGATCCTTTGTGCACCAAACGCTTTAAAATAACACAGACAGGTAGATGAGTTCACATCAGTCATTAGATAACTGGAGACACACACGATGACAGACTGGATTACTGTTCTTTGCCTTCCATTATATTACATTTCTGAGCAGCGCGTCGCAGGGATGCAGCCAATCAGCGCGCCGGGCTGAAAGCTGAGTAGATGGGAGGAGAAAAGGCCCAGGAGAGCTCAGCAGCAGCTTTTCCTGACTCATCTGTTGCAAAGCTGCAGGAGAGGTGGCGGTGCGGGCATCCTGCGAGCTAAAACACAGTCAGCTTTTGTTTTCATCTCACATACTTCCATCAAGAAAGAAAGAGTCCGATGCTGCGTTTCCACCGGGAGAATCTGCGGATTACGCGCATTTTTACGCCGCTTTCTCGTGCGTAAAACAAACATCTGATTTGCTGGACTATGAGCGAACTCTCCTGTATGCGCGTTTTTTGAGAAGTTGGTTGAATGTAGGAAACTTTTTTTTTTTTGATGCCACTTTTGAAGACTGCAGGCTGAAGAAAAAAGTTGCTGTCAAAGGTTTTGGAGACGCGCCAGTGTGTCCGCTCGAAGTCAAGGAGGACTTTTGGAGACTCGGAAGACATGAGACCGTTTGTTGTGTGCGCGCTGCTGCTGTTAAAAGTAAGCACTGATTTCTAGCAAAAATCCTTTCTGCTTTCTTTCTTCTTTGTCATCACGAAAATACGCGTAAACATCATCCACCCAGTTCACTTTTACCCCATTGTTCCCAGAGGAAATCTGCCCCACACCGCAGAGCCATACTTCATTAAGGCTGTGTCACACGGCCCCTGTTGGTGAATATGTTTGTTGTCATTCTGTTGCTGGCAAATAACAATGGAAAGAGTGAGAGGAGACATCTGATTAAATCTCATCCGGCCTTTTTCTTAAAGCCAAGCTGCTCCTCACCCTTGGTTCTTCTCCTCCTCGCACTGTGGCCTACCTTCCACAGGCTTGTTTGGAAGACCTCACATGGTCACAATTTAATTCTTTGTTTCATGTGCTCAAACTGGGAGGTCACTTTTTTTTTTTCTCTCCCCCCATTTTTTCCACTCACATGACACCGTTTTTCAGCCCATCATCATGTGCAGAGGCGAGAAAACAGCTGAAAAACACAAGAGCGCAACAGTTTAACCGACATTAGACGGTGATGAATTAGGTATTTTATACACAAATTACAGTTTCTGTGGTGTCTGATAGCGTATTATTATATTATTAAGCCAGGATCAGGGTGAAAAGAAAAGCCCCTGCCTCCATAGTGAGTTGCAGACAATAATTTGACACTCATCTACCTGAAAAAGCCCAAAGGGGTTGTAGTCCTGTCTAGACACGCTCCTCTGAGTAAAAGCACTTTTGTTTGATCAAAGTATCTAGATAAGGCTTCACCTCTTTAAAACATCTCTTTCTGATCATGAGGGTCTAATATCAACAGGGTTTGAGGTTCAAGATGTGGCTTCTCATCTAAGAAATGAAGGATTTTGGTGCAGAAGTAAGGCAAAATGGATTTTCTATGGTTTCTGTTGCCACATTTGTTGCTTTCTTGGTGAAACTGTGGCCCAGCTAGAAGAACTACTGGGGTCTGGATATCCGGAGCAAAGCAATTATCATCATTTTCTCCCAGTTTGTGGTGTTTATATGTGTGTGTGTGTGTGTGTGTGTGTGTGTGTGAGGAGGTGGGGGGGAGCAGTTTAGGTTGCTACCACAGTCATTTGAATTTCCATGGAGTAGGCAGACTTCAGGATCATTTAGAAAATCTTTATCTCCTCGCAGCACTTTGGTGAAAGTTGAAAAAAAAAAATCTGTAGATTAATAGTTGCAGCATCTCTGCCCCTGTTTGATTTAGGGATAATAGTTAGGGGTGAGCTTTTTTTTTTTTTCCTTTTTGCTGGAAGAGAGCCTTTAATTTGTCCCTCATGCTGCCTCTACACCAATGACAGTAATCAGTGCAGATCAGTGGGATGTGCAGCTCAGTTTTGTGGCTGTCGTCTCTGCAGAAAGCCTCCTCCGTCGGTCAGATTGTGGATTCTCGCGGGCCACAGTCTTCACGGGGGGAGAGCATCCTTTTGTGTGTTTATTTTTCACGCAGATTAGATTAGGTATGGAAACTCGAGCTCCGGACGCTTCTTCAAAAGCAGCGTTTTCACTTCAGAAGGGCGCACAGAAGAAAATGTCTCAGGGCTTAAATGAATAAGTGTGTGTGTGTGTGTGTGTGTGTGTGTGTGTGTGTGTGTGTGTGCGTCTGATCTGCGATGACTGAGTGACTCCGGCAGCCGTGGAGCTGAGAGCCCCATTGAAAGCGGCGCTGCTCCTCGGTGGTCCGTCTGTTCTCGCTGGGGAATCCCTTCAGATTGCAGCTTCTTACCTTAATGGAAAAAGCAACTGCAAGTTTCAGACTTTACGCCCCCAGTGCAGCAGATTACACCGAATACTCTGAGGGAAAACGCCCCGCAAATGGGCTTGAGCAAGATAAACAAGGCTAAATTCTCCTTTTCCAGCTTCTTAAATGTGAGTATTTTCTTGTTTCTTGCCTCCTTTGTGACAGTAAACTGAATAACAAAGGGTTCAAAGGCTTTTAATGTTGTAAGAAGCAACAAACAAGTTACCAGTGGAATAAAACTCACTGTGTCTCTTCCTAATGCCGTGATTATCCTACATACCTCATTCAAATGCACTCATCACATGCATCTATTCATACATACTGAGGTAGACCAATGTTAAATATGCAAAGAGCCTAAAAGAGAAGTCCAGTTGCTTTCTCCTGAAGCTCCTCGGATTACCACGACCTGGATGATCGAGAATCTACACAGACATGTACAAAGAAGAGTGCAAAACAACATATGTTCAAATACAAAACAGTGCAAAATTTATAGTGCAAAGAAAGACGTGATTTTGGGCTTTTTTTTTTTTTTGCAATTTTCTGACATTTTAAAGAACAAACAAATGATTGAATTTGCAACTTGAAAACTGCAAACAATGATACTGTAGCAGCAGGAGTAATGCAGTGGTAAAAGTTTCACTGTGTGGGTCAAAAGCTTTTAATTAACTAGGATCAAGTTAAATAAGCGCCGAAAACTTGTTTATTTGTGCACCACCAAAGTCAAACTAACAATCTACGCGTCTGATTGTGTCCTCTGATGTTTTAAAAACCAACTCAGAGGAAGCTGTGATCTCACTTTCATGCTACTTTCTCGACATATGCATGTAGAAACACACGACAGTGCACAAAGAGTTGACTGATATGAGGTTTTCAGGGTCGAAGAGACCGATTATACGATATTTGGAACCGATATTGACAATATTTGTAGTAAAAACGAAAATCCTGCCTTCAAAATATGCAACAACAAACTCAGGCACAAAACTTTGCTGGATTTCCTTTTGTTTATTACTTTTTAACGTGTTAAATTAAAGAAGAACTTCTGGACGGTTTTCTGTCAGTGGTGATTGGCTGTAACTCTCGTAACCAACCAGGTAGTGCTGTGGGCGGGACATCGCTCCAGAAGACACGATGGAGTAGATTTTTTCAATTTATTTATTTTATTGGAAGGCAGCTTCACCGATAGTCAGAAAAATGCAGATTGTGGGATCTGACATTCAGGCCTTGTCCACACGTAGCAAAAAAACACGAAGATATTTTTCTACGATTTGACCTGTCATCCACACGAAAGTGCAGATTTACGGCACTGAAAACGATTCTTTCAAAAACCTCCGACCGAAGTGAAGATTTGCGAATCCTCCGTTTATGCGTCTGTATGTGGACACCAACAACCAGGGCTTAAGGTTTTGAAACGTCACTGCCTACGACAAAATATGTTCTTACGTCACGTGTGCGACCTGTGTTTACATTCGGAAACAGCGTGGATGCCCTCAAAGCTGTGTTGGCGTTGTCTCTTGTTCAGGCCCAGATACTGCTCCATGTACAAGAACACAGGCGAAGGACGATGTTAAGGACGATTATTTTATGAGAGACAGAAGCTTGCTCTGATTGGATAGAATTTAGGGAACTACTGCCACCTAAAGGTTTGGCATGCTTATGAATGTGCTTAACAACACACTTAAGTGGTTAGGTGTGGATGATTTTTTTTTCTTTCTAAAAACGAGGTGGTGTGTAGGAGGGAGAATGTGTGGTTTTATAAAAACCCAGCTATGTGTGGACGAGGTCTCAGTTGATTCCTAATCTGCACATTAGAACTGTAGTTAGTTTATTCAGGAGACAGCGACAGAGAACGTTTAGTGTCTTATCCCAGATGTGCATTCCGCAAAACCTGCTGGTTGAATAATCCTGAAGAAACGCTCTCTCATCTTGCCTGTACTACTGTGTATGTACAGCAACATGACAGTAAACTTGATTTGATTTGATTTGACTTCAATACATGATCCATGTAATGAGGCATAAGCATGCTTTTGTTTATTATATCTCATTTTGCTCTTGGACAAGTTTCAAATGATCCAGTGCAAATGTTTTCTATTCATTATCCTGAAACATCTTCTTATGCCAATAAAGCTCTGCTGGTATCCATACTTAGAGCTATATTATGCTGTACATACAGTAGATAACTACTCAGTCATTCCTCTCCTGAGTGGATCACTGTTCCCCGCTCGTCTCCAGTTGGGCATGCACTAAATCTCTCATTGTGCGCTGGGCACCGACGGGTGAAGCTTCTTGGCAGCTCTCGGTCGAGTCAGGCCTCCAGCCGAGCCCCGCGGAGCTGCACCGGCCCAGACTCGCACCGTAAAACGACGGAAATCCAAAAGAAAACGGAAAACGTCGGAGTGGAAAAGCTTCATCTGTCAAACGGAGACGACCAACCGGAGTTACCAGGATGCCCTCGATCCACATTATTACGCTCACAGTCTGCCAGCTTCAGATATCCTCCTGATTCCTGCCTGCTGGATTCTACCACCACCACTGCTCCCCCAGCACCCTAATACCTCTGATCTGGCTTCTGCCGCTGATATCATCAGGCTCCTCTGTGCAGTCAAACGGGGCTGTTGTTTTTGGAACGAGGCGAACCCAGTTTCAAAGCTGCTGTACTATCAGCATGGAACATTTTAGTGTTTTGCGACTGGGGGCATGGCACTGTGTGTGTGTGTGTGTTTGTGCGTGTGTGTGTGTGTGGTGGGCTTTTGTTGGAGGCTCTGCAGGTTCACACATGTTCCCTGTGTTCCTTGGCAGACTTCAGAGACAAAGAGAGACATCATTGGTCTGTTTAGCTGTTACTTTTCCCCTTTGCAGGAGGTTAGTTGTTAGACATCTGTTTGCTCTTGTCAGCCCCCAGGCGGAGCGGGCCAATCTCCCCTTTAAACGTGTGCATGTTTAAGATGCCGTCGCGCACAGCCTGCAAAAGAGAGGAGGGTGGGGGGGCGTTAGTGAAATACTGACCTTCGTAGACACACCTGCAGGGCTGGGTGACTTCAAAGACCCCCCTCTCACCCACATGGACACCCTCATGCTGGGCAGCCTTGGTTAACTGACACCCTGGCCTGGGGCTGGAACAGTCTCTTTTATATCCTCCCATTTCCCTCCTGTACGCTTTATTCACTCAGACACTTACACATTGTCATTCACGCAGATTTTGGAGTGAGTGGAAAGCTCTCTCTCTCTCTCTCTCTTTTTTCCCCTTCCTTCCTTCCTCCTCTTCTGATTGTTTTCCTTCGCCCCCTTTCTGTTTTATTCTCTCCACTGATCTAAAGCCATCTGATTAAAGCCAGCCACTCCTGTCAGGCACCAACCCTGCTGCACAAGCTGTTAGGAATGTCTGATCTATTCCTCATGTCATAACTCAAGCTGGGCTCTCCATTACCCACTTGCAGATAAGGACCCAAAGCACTTTGAGAGTGAAAACTGAGGCCGATAGAAAGATAATAAAAGGCCATTTTCAGTTCACCCCGCTGCTTCTTTAATTGCGCAGGCATGGGGATGTGGGCGATTTCCTTCCCATAAGTGGGGGTAAAGCAAGACAAAGAAATGCTTCCTCTCGTGTTGTTTTTTTCTTGGTAACTTCTTCTTTAATCCTCAGTTTTGTTTTTTTTTGCTCCTGTCACATTTTTACTCACTGTAGCCTCATTTCTCACTGACATATAAAGTCCTGCACCTATTTTGAATAAGCAGAAAGTTTCAAAGTAGAGAGAACTACAAAAAAATTGTTGTTTTGTTTTTGTTTTTTGCAGTATGACGCCATAAATCATAAAAAAAGAAAAGTTAGATTTCTGTGATTATTTAAGAAAAAGTGAAAAAAACTGGGATCAGCATGTGCAACATTTTTCAAAG
This sequence comes from Stegastes partitus, assembly GCF_000690725.1. Classification (NCBI taxonomy): domain Eukaryota; kingdom Metazoa; phylum Chordata; class Actinopteri; family Pomacentridae; genus Stegastes; species Stegastes partitus. Next base: position 72,678 of record NW_007578144.1, on the reverse strand, counting down.
CACCTGCTTGTGTAACTAGTACTGGAAAAAATGTGATATTTAACTATTTGCATTTTTTTTTTCTAATTCCATATTTGTCTTCTGCATGGTGTGCGTAGACACAACCTGCAGTTCAGCCGAAAAGCCTCGAAATATTTGTCGTATGACTGTTAATTGCCACTGAGTCACTTATGGCGTCATTGTTGTGCCAATGAACACAGAACGTTTTGTTTTGTTTTTTACAGAATTTGGTCAGCGCCAATGCCAATTTTAAAAATGTAGAATTAAGTAATTTTTGATGAAATATCACGAGTTTAAGCTTAGATTTGGTTGTTTTCTGATGAAACACAGATGACTACTTCAAGGACTCTCAGAAAGCGGAACATCTGATTATTCTTTGGTGATGACAAGTTGTGCAATTTGGGGATTTTTTCTTTTTAAAAAACAACAACATGCCTTTTAAATACGAACACTGTAGTTTCAAAATGAACAGGGTCGATCCAAAACGGCCTAAAACACAAGACAATGTTTGTCCTTCTTCTAATGAAAAGTGGTGGTATTTTGTCTAACTATGTCATCTGTTTACTGCAGGTTACTCTTGGAAATGCCTGTGCCAGTGGCGAGTTCACTGAATCGGGCCAGTGTTGCAGTTTGTGTCCTGCTGGCTTTGGAGTGGTGGTGGACTGTGGGAAAGAGGATACCCAATGTGCACCATGCCCGCGGGGTAAGCACTTATCATCTAATGTTACTACTCCACTGTACTATAGAAGACAGTATGTTTTACTTGCCTTATCATTATCTCTGTCATATATCCGAGAGGCTGGAAGATTTGACATTGTACTGGTTCTCAGAATTGTACCCAAAGTGACACTTTTTCTTGCGATTTGTCTCCCAGGAACATTTTCCCCGTCTGAAGGCTTCGAGCGTTGCCTCCCGTGTGCCAGATGCCCGTTCAGCGTGCCCACGGTGGCCTCCTGCTCCGCCACCTCCAACACGCAGTGTGAATGTGACAACGGCTATTTCTTTTTGAGCTCCCACAACCTGTGTGCGCCGTGCTCCAGATGTGCCCACGGTGAGGGGGTTGCCCGGGAGTGTGGCCTCCAGGGAGACACGGTGTGTCAGATCTGCGGCGCCGGAACCTTCTCCGAGGACCTCGTCAGCACCAAACCCTGCCAGAAGTGCACTCAGTGCTCCGACAGCGAGGTGGAGATCCGTCCCTGTATGCCCAACTCCGACACACTGTGCATGGGTGAGTTGTAGCGAAGAAGTTGGCTCAGTAAATTCATTGTTTTACTAACTCCGTGAACCCCAAGCAGTTTCTGGATGTTCTTTTTTGCTTATGTCACATTTTTGCACACCGTGGGGTCATTTTTCACTGCAATATAAAGTCCTGCACCTCTATGGAAACAGAAATCAAGTTTATTGTCATTTTGCTGTACATACACAGTAGTACAGGCAAGATGAGAGAGCGTTTCTTTAGGATCCAATAACTTAAAGCAATTTAAATAAAGAAGTGTTTGCATATCTGGATCAGCAGTTCAGCATTCTGGCAGCTTATAGAAGGAGAAAAACCATGACTAGAAGTGGAGAGAATGCCTTCTGTGTAGTATGATATAGTCCAAATGCTATAAATTATTCTAAAAAAGCAAAAGTTGAATTTCTTTCATTATTAGTTTTACAAAAAATAATCAACATGTGCAGCTCATTTCCAAGTGTCCACAGGTGTTACCAACACTAGAACAAACGGTGACTCAACACACTTTAAATATTTAACTACTACTTTTGTGTTGAAACACAGCCTGCAGTTCAGCCGAAAAGTCCCTGAATTTTGTCACATGACTGTTGGTCACAGCTGAATTAGTAATGGCTTCAGGGTAGGTTTGAGTTGCACAAAATATTTAGTTCTTTTCAGAGTCTGGTTCATGGAAAGGTTTGTTTTTGGCAATTAAAAAAAATTTGATGTAAAATAATGTGACTTTGATTTAATATGATTTTAAGCTCGGATTTGGTTTATAGGATTTGTCTTTCGGAAAGTTGAAAATCTTTCTGTTTTTACAGTTTCTTGCTCTGGTAAATGGGTTAGATTTGCCTTTTTTTTTCTTTTTTTGAAGATAACATGCATTTTAAACCCATCTGGCGGGTTGGTGGGTTCAGAAGATTAAAGAAAAAGTTTGGTGACATTGTTTATTCAAAAAATCCTAAAAGACAATAAATTGACTGAAGTACCTGACATATTTTCTATGTTACTGAAGTCTGAGTTAGTTTCTGTCTCACTAAAATAGTTTATACATTTCTGCTTTTGGTCTTGGCCTTGTAGTGGAGCCAGCTTTGTGCTTTAAAGATCTGATGCAGGGGGAAGGCAGCAATGGCAGATAAAAAGATAAAAGCTGAAGGGAGGCAGAACTAGAAGAGGGAAGGTCTGCGAGAGTACAAGGACATGTGGCCAACACCTGCATCCACACCTCACCTCTGAACGCTCCGAGCGGGGAAACGGGAGAAGCGAAGAAAGAACCCACTTAAGCGCTGTAGTTCATTTGACATGAGCTTGACAGGTCTTTAGGTTAACTGCCCTAAAGAACTCTGAAGGCCAAGGGAGGCTGCTGACCCTGACAGCTAGCCCAGTTTGCCCCCAAACGGCTACACTCGCTCTCCAGGAGTGGGGTCATCTGTACACGCTGTGGGTCCACACGTCGCGACCCTTTGACCCCGCTCGGGTCAGCGTGGTACCTCATAAGTGTTTGATCCCGAAATAGGCAGTCCGCAGGAGGGAGAACGAGGCTGGAAACAGGGGCAATGAAAGGTTTGAAAACCCCAGGGGAGCGGGATGGCTGAGGCTATCATTACATCTGGCCCTAATTTATGGTGTCCAAATGTGTTCTGATGTGCATATGTGCAGATGCAGTGATACTCGTTTCCCCGACACGTGTCCTTGTGAACAGATAAGAAGCTGGACATTCTTTCTCGTCCTGCCGACGGAACTAGAGATGCTACTCGCTGGCCAGGTGGAGACGGTGCGATGGAGGACGGCGAGTCCAGTCCTGCACCCGAAACGCCCAAGTTTACCCCTCAGGACCCGGGTGACAGCAACAACATTCTGGCCTACATGTCTGTTCTGGCTGCGGTTGTGCTGGGTTTGCTTGTATATGTGGCGTATAAATGGTGAGTCCTTAAGTGTATTTAATAATACTGAGTATGTGTGGCCGGGGATGAGAAATAGCTCTGTGTGGGTAGTTTAACTGACATTGTTTTCCTGTGCTCCGCTCAGCTGGAGATCGTGTAAACAGAAGAAGGCTCTCTCTAAAGCTCGTGCGGCCGAGTTGGGAAACCCTCCAGAAGGGGAAAAGCTCCAAAGTGACAGCGGTGTGTTTCTGGACTCCTACAGCCTGCAGGACAACCAGCCCAGCAAAGGTGTGGTAGAAGCTAAACTGGATAGGATTTCTGAGGCTTCAGAACAAGGTTACTAAAGCATCTAGTCCTTTAATAACTCAGTGTGTTCAAATGTGATTACTTGCCTCCAGTACTTCATATTGTAGAAGAAAGGGTGCAGAAAATAAAATAATAGGCCGCAGCAACATCTATTACATTACCACTCTTCATGTGACCAATATGTTGAAGAAAACTGAGCCTACTCACAGTAAGACGAATAAATATAAACTTCTCCAAAAATGCCCTTAAAATATCCAACCCCCAAAGTCTATATTTGATAATGAGATTTCTTAATTGCACAATCTTCCTGCTCACTGCTCACAAGTCTTTCTTTAAATGCCACAAAAAGATTTCCAGTGGGATTTTCTTACATGGACAGTCAAGGATATTTCAGGATTGATTCCTGGACCGATCTTTGGTTGACTTGGACGTACGCTTGGGATTATTTGTCTTTCTGGAAAATCCAGTGATTACCAAGCTTCAATTTGAGGGCATCCGGTGTTTTTCTCAAAGTGGGTTACAGTCTCAAAAGGTGGCTTTCCACTGCAGGAACTCAGGGCAGGCGTAAGGTGGCAAGAATGGTGACAGAAATAGTTCCACAGTCTGCCCTTTTAGCTTATGTGCTTCCAAAACAACCCAAAATATAGCAGTTGCTGGATGTTACTGAAGTTGTTGGTCAAGACATGTGCAGCAGTTTTTCATTGCTGCTCAGAAGTTGCTACCCCACTGTTGTTTTTCCCCAAAAATAGACTTGAAAGAGGTTCTACGAGTACTAAAGCTGCAACTTGTTGCCGTGGGAAAATGTGTAAAGAATCCGAGATGCCAGTTGGATGTCACTTTCTCTGCTGTTGTGGAGAAAGTTTGGTCTTTCATCAGTGCCCAGGAAGGCTTGCTCTTTCACCAGGAGTATTAAAATGAGATGCATCATGGTGCCAGCTGTGTATCTTGAAACTTGAAGTGTCTTGAAACCCCCTTTTTTAAAAATCCTCCATTATCCTTTACATGCGTTCTACTCACGGTAAAGGAAGGGTTTAAATTGTGTATCACGGCTGAAGCTTCACAAAGGTTTAATTGCATTTTTGCACAAATTTGGTAGCCTTACATCTTAGTAATTCAATTTAGTTTAATTCAATTTCATTTATATAGCACCAATTTACAACAGGAGTCATCTCAGGAAACTTCACATGAATAGAATCCAACAAATCCGACAATACTCTTTGAGCAGCTCTTTGACGTGAGCGAGAGGGGAAAAAAAAGTCCCGTTAGTTAAGAAGAAACCTCCAGCAGAACCAAGAGCTACCGGAGGATGAACATCTGCCTCGACTGGTTGGGGGGAGGATAAAGTGGAGAGACAACAGGATAGCAGACGGAAAACAGACAGATACCAAAGAAGAAAACACTGAACACTGTTGGGATTATTGAGGCCAGTAACTGCAAATCAGAAACATGCAGCTCCGGAGCCACAAATACTTGAAGAAAGGACAAAACACAAAGTACAAGAGAGAAAAAAAGACACAAAGTCAATGACATACATGTATATGGTTAACCCTTTGAATCCCAAAGGTTTGAAACATATGTTATATTTTAAAAACCCTTTATCACAGCTAGAAATTCTAGAAATAGAAAAAAAATGGATTTCCTCGGACAAAACAATAAATGTTTGCACTAAGCAGACCATTTAAAGGAAACAAGGGAGGAGCTGTGAGTCACTCAGTCGTATGACAGAAAGTTAAGTGGCTTCTTGGCTGAACTGCAGGCTGTGTTTACACAGAGCTGAGAGGAGACAAGTATGGAAACAAATTAGAACGACTGGGAGGAAAATAAAACATACTTGAGCAATAAAGTAAATGCAGAATGGCGCAAAAATGGTAAACAGAAGAGAAAGTTGTTGGAAAAAAACGTTAAGCATGGTGAAATATCTCAGTCTCTGTTTGGAGCATTGTGAAAACATCTCAGTTGCAGAGGTTGTAAACTTGTACATAGTAACATCTATTGTATGTTACTTGGAAAAATGTACATATTAAAAGTAAATAGAGGATTGAAGGCATTACAGCTGTTCTCTCTACTTCTTCATGATTGTGCTGTTTATATAGAGGTGCAAGATTTTATAATGCAGTGAAAGATGAGCTGACAGCTTGTACAAATGTATTCCAAACATTGTTCACAAAGAATGGGTAAATCTTTGGTTATGATTACCTAAAACCCCCAAGGACCAAACTGTATTCTCTAAAAA
>NW_007578144.1:64146-65519 GCF_000690725.1 Stegastes partitus | reverse complement strand
GGTCGAGGAACACGACCAAGAGCTCTAACCCCCACATCCTGATCTGATTGATTTACTAGGGAAAGCCCGATCCACAGATGCTTCACCTGGCTGCTGAGAGGACCAAAAATGATCTGAAGCCAGCATCCTGGTGCCAGACGCCACAGGACAACCAATGCCCCAATGAGTCAGGGTGGTTTTGGTGCCACAAAGAGAATCCACACAATATTAGGCAGATGGTTTTAATGTTGTGGCTGACTGGTGTTTATGACAATCTTGTTTATATGCACATAAATCCTGACTACTGTAAATATTCACTTAGTGGCAGGAGGGCAAATAATGTGTTTATACATGCTGCATGACTGTTCCAATTTTTAAAAAAAACAACAGTTTAGATGCTATTTGGGGAGAAATCAGATCGGAGCTGCTGCCCAGTTTAAAGAAATACTCCCTTCACGTGCTGTTGTAAACAAATACGAAAGCCTTAGATCATCATGTTTCTAGTCTGGCTGGCCGTTTTTATGAATCACAACTTAGGCAACCACTTTGGTAGTGCAGCTGAGTTTTGCCAAAAGGACTTCCAACAACACTTCTTGTCCAATATGACGTGACTCTCCCTGCTTGGGATCATTTCTGTGCACATGTGCACGCTTTAAAAAAAAAAAACTCCAAGGATCCCAGTTTTTTTATGCCAGATTTCTCCAGAAGAAATGAAAATGTTCCCGTGCGTCCCTGTCATGCTTGCAGTTGCTGTTTTGTTTTTTTTGTTTTTTTATACGAACACTTAATGTAATGTGTAGATAGAACTGCTCACTAGATTTGTTTTTAAAGTTACTGCCTTGTTCTGTTGTTTTTTCTTCCTTCTTCGTTTCTGCTGCAGCCGCTCAGCTGCTGTGGTGTTTATTTACACTGAGGATATATTCTGCACCAGTGATGTATCGTGTCTCATCGAGAAAAAAAAAGGAAGCGTTCTGTGAAATACACAAACACCTTCCTTAGCTCTTCCTAATAATCACATTTTATTGTAAATATCCTAAATATGGGTTCGTCGTTTTGATGAGTCGTGGCTGATAGTGGGGAAACCGTGTAGAAGGAATAATTTCCTTACAGTCACAACGATGTGCTCAGCGACAGCCTGTCACCTTGAAATGAAACGATGCTCGTGTCCCACTTGCCATCTTGCTTTTTGTATTTATTTCATCACCGTTTCAAGTCTAAAAGTCAATAAAATCATTGAGACTCAAGGATATCCGTTGTGTGAGTTGCACTGTGGTTTCATGTTGATGAAATAACTTCTTTAAGTTTGCTCTGACTAAAGGACTGCATAGCACCATACAGCTGATGATACTCTTTGGAGTTGTTGTACCTTGTAATTAGTTTCCTGGGGAGAAGAT
>NW_007578144.1:62635-63716 GCF_000690725.1 Stegastes partitus | reverse complement strand
CCCCCACATTGTTTTGTGTTTGCATATTTACTTTTGTGTTTTCCACAAGAAAGCGCCATGTCACCCTTAAGTTCCCAATTTTTCACACAAGAACAATGACTAAGAAGGTTCCTAATTATTGAACTTGGTGTTTCTAAAATTTAAAAAAAATGGTGCAAGTTCTCACAAATAAAAGATATACTTGAAATATTGCTGTTGTCGATGTATATGTTGTATTAGTTTGTATGTTTGGGTCGATAAAACCAAACGGTAAGCTAATTCTGGTTGTGTTTTCACAGGTACCAAGAGAGACAGCAAGCAGGACAACCGTCTGTACATCAACCTGCCCCCCCACCGGCAGCAGGAGGTGGAGCGCCTCCTGCAGGAGGGCAGCGGTCGGGGTTGGAGGCACCTGGGGGCAGCGTTGGGCTACGAGCCCGAACAGCTGGACCTGTTTGGGCGAGGAGAGGCTCCAGCTCACACACTGCTCTCCAACTGGGCCCAGAAAGAAGGCTCCACCCTGGGACTGCTGTGCTCGGCGCTGGCTCGTATCGAGAGGCCCGACGTGCTCACGGCCCTCAACTCCCCCACGCAGGGTGTTTCTGTGGTCTGACCACCCTCCACGAGTGACACTCACAGACTCGAGTGAGGAACTTTGAACATGACAAGAGAGGCACTCTGATAGCAACACCTCTGTCACCGCTGGAAGCTGCCACTGATGTTTGTTTTTTTTATATATATATCGCTTTTTTGACACATAATTCAGACAATGAAATAATCTTCTAAGACTTTACCAGAGTTTTTGTTGCCATTTGGTTTTACATGGTGCATGAAAGAATCTCTTGCAAATGTGTGCGCTGCAGATCAAACCACCAGTTACTATTGGAGATAACAGAAAGAATACAGTGTGGTGCAGATCTCAGCAGTGCCGCCATTGAGGGAACAAATCAGACATACGGGAATGAAATGGAATGAAATCCAGCAATCAGCCTCAACATTAAAACCAAATCTGACTAAGATGCAGTGTGCTGCTGGGAAACCTTGAATACCGACATTCATGCTCGTGTTACTTTGACGTGACGCCTAAACATTGTAGAAGAAC
>NW_007578144.1:43959-59707 GCF_000690725.1 Stegastes partitus | reverse complement strand
AAACTTTTTATTGTGTTTTTAGACAATAACTCTACCACAATATTTATTAACTAATGTTATTGCATTAAACTGACACAGTGGGCCCCGGAGACTAGAATATAAACACTGGTGCATGGTGTCCACTGCAGCGGAACAAAAATATGTGCACATATGTAATGTACAAACTATTTACCAAGCAGGGAAGTTGAAAGAGTTTCTGAAAGTGATGGATAATTGCTGAACTACCTCCAATGAATGCTGATGTCTGTCAATGCAAATGGCTTAGAGAGGACAAAAAAAGGTTTAAAAGCTTGACAAATATAGTTTTATTTTTAGTTTCTCCCACGCCTGCCATAGTTCCAAACAGCCAGCTTGCATAAAATCCTGCTTTGTTTATGTCATTTCAACTCTGTTTTGACATAAATTGCTAAAGACCCTAAGTGGGAAGCACTCTGTAGGTCCTGTCTGTCACTTTTAGTAAAGCAGAAAACCCTTTTGCTCGCTGCATTGGAGTAAAGGACATACTTGGAATCTACTACCTCCTATCAAGGGATTTACTGTATAAGAACATTTCCTGTCCAAAAACCCTGAAGGGGAAATCATTTAAGAGGTATTTAATAATTGGAAAAATGAAAATAATAGCTTCATCCAAAGTAAAAAAAAAATTCTCACTGCTTCCCTTCTAACTCAGATCTGTTAATGATCTCTCTGCCTTCGCTTCTAAGTGAGAGCAGGCATCTCGCATGGCCTCGGGCGGCGTTACATGCCGTCACACACTCCAGAAGGGACTGCTTAACTGCGGTCTGGAGCGCACAGGCATGGGGCTGCGGAATGTGCACACACTGGAGAGGGGGTTGGGACGGAGGAAAAGCTTTTTTGGGGGGGGAAGCGCTGCAGCTCTCCGCTCGTCACAGGTCTCCATATTTAGAGCACCGAACGTCTCTAATGAGGGCAGTCGATCACTTTGTTTCCCCCCTTCGCTGGGGCCGAACATCTGGCTCGGCAGTACGCGAAGTGGCATCCACGCAATGCGCACCGCTTATTAAGAGGCGGGAGTGGATCTAAATCCAGACTCTGGGTGTGCACCGAAAGCTGTGAATCACAAGTCAGTCGCTGGTTAATTGATGCCGCGCGAGAATGTAATTTTACAAAAAAGTTTATTAGCTTTTAAAATGTTTGTACACTCGGTATGACAATGTGCTTACACAATACTTACAGTAGTAGGGTGAAACTTATTTTGTACATAGAAAAATAACAAAAGAAAAAAAAAGAAAAAAAAACACCACCAACAACAATAATAATAATAATAAAAAAAAACACGATAATGTCCCCGGCCACTGAAATAAAATAGAGAGGGCTGTGTGAGTCGGCGACGGGGGGGTAGTAAGTTTTGACAGACTGGATGTGGGAACTGCATGAGGAGGACTGAGCTGGTGAGGATGGGTGGGCTCACTCCTTGACCCTCCTGCATACAGCTTTGGTAAATTTTACACATTATTTACACTTTTAAACCATGAAATGATAGTCCTTTTACAAATTTTTAAACATTCCCAAAACTATTATTTAATATATTCACATATAAAGCAATATACATATGTCGGAATTTTTTTTTTTTTAATGCAATTTTAAATGGGCTGTGAGAAAAATTGGTGACCTAATGCTAAACAAACAACTTTTTCCTTTTTGTTTTTTTTTTTAAACTGCCAACTGTAAAAAAAATAAAATAAAATAAAATAAAAAAATCCTGGAAATTATTGAGTGACAGTTTGCGGCTGACCTAAGTGTGTCCATAACATCTGACTAAGTGTGGTTTAAAAAAAAAAAAAAAAAGGAGAACACACAAGTTGTTTAGAAGCTGTTAAAACGGCAATGCTACAACCTTCATTTTTAGCAACATTCCTGTAAGAAGAGGAGACAAGTCAGAGGAGGGGAAAAATAAATGGACAAACAGCAACATAGCATTCAAACCCTGCTCCCGTTATTATACATAAATTGATAAAAGACAAGAAAATATCGATCTCTAACCCCCCCACCCTTGTTTTTTTTTCTTTTTTGCCAACCTGCTCGTCATTGGCGGATCCCTCGGTGTGTCGTGAGTAAAAAAAAAAAAAAAAAAAAGAGCTCATTCCCGGTGAGGGTATCTTACTTGAAGCAGGAGACGTGGAAAATGTAGGAATTTCCATAAGGATACCACTCTGACCTCAGTCTACATCATGCATTCATAAAACAACAGAGGCTCCCAAAGTCTTGTGGTTAAGAAGGCAGGGTTTGAGGAGTGGAAGCTTGGACCTCCACAGCCCAGTTAAAAGCAGCACCAGATATAGTCAGTGGCAGAGGATGGTTGGGGGGGGTTTGAAGCGTGCACAAGAAACTAAAAAAAAAACTAAAAATAAAAAGGTGGCTGGAGGGGAGGACTGTTCTGTCATTGATCCATTTTGCACAGTGGAAAGTAACAACGGAACTTTGAGAAATTTTTGACACCAAAGCGGATTTCCTTTGAGTAATCCTCATTCAGGGCTGAGTTTTAAAAAGTGGAATTGAGGTGATCATCTCAGGAACATTTAAGAGCCACAACTGAAAAAAAAAAAAAAGAATAAAAAATAAAACCATCAGTGAAAACATGAAGTCTCTGTAGCACCCCTCCTTCGAGAACACTGCACCTGGAGTCTCGAGGCTCCGACCGTCTCCAGAACGGGGGGGCTCCTGTGCGATTCCGCGGAGGCCCCGGAGAGATTCTTGGGCAGCAGTGCAATTCTTAGACATAAATACAAGTAAGAAACTACTTCACTGTTCATACATGAAGGAGTGACTGGAAAGGCAAATCTGTGCTTCTCCTGTGTTCGCGCAGAGCAAGTGTAACATCGGGTCAGTACACCTCTGTGTCCTCCTTGGGCCTGTACACGGAGCCGAACCTCTGCATGTACTTCTTGATGTACTCCTTGGTCTTGTGCTTCACATTCTCGTTGCACTCAAGGTCCTCAGGATTCTTGCAAGCTTTCAGCTCCTTGTTCATAACCCCGTGAGTTAGCTGGAAAGACGCAGCAGAGACGAGGACACAGTTAGGTACGGCTCTTGTCACCAGACGACAGTAAATGACATAATTGCAGCGTGTATCTAAGTTGTGGTCCGGCGGTTGGATGGTTAATCTCGTTTAGTGACTTTGCCCTTTATAATTTGAGACAATAAAACGCGATCTTTAAATGAGTGAAGCCCAACTGGTCGTTCTGTTTATTGCGCCCATGTCCTCAGAGTCCTGGTATGTCCGAGTGGCACTCAGTGCAAACCACACAGAGCACGGACCCACCGGGAACCACGCAGGAAAGAATGCTGCTCTTTGAAGAAACGCTGGCCGAAATAAGCTTTTTGGAAAGGACTCCGTAAAACAAAAGTGAGGGAGATAATCGTTTACATGTACAATGTGTTCCTAGTCTCTTAGTCTCTCTTCCGGAGGCCCGAAACAAGAACATTTGGCTGGAGACACAAATCGTGGGAGCTCAACTATTTAGTTCTGGTTTGAGGGGAAACTTTGAAAACTTTCCTTTTATGTTAAAAGCTGACCAATACTTTCATTGTGCTGCGACCACGCAGAGGCCGAGGAACAGCTGGAAGCTTGTCAGGGATTTACAGAAACACTGGCTTGCATGCACGGACATCTTAGTGTCAGATCTCACCTTTCTCGCCAGGTGTTTGAAATCTTCTGTGTTGCTGATGCGTCCAGATTTGCAGTCTGGTTTCCGATAAGGATTTAGACACTGCACGATGAACTGGGACATCTGATGAACACACACAAAGTCATGTTGCAAACAGGGGAATATGTGAAAACAGATTCAAACTTTTCTGGATGGATGGCAGGCTTCCACACAGGTGTGAAAGTTTAAAAAAAAAATAATTGAAACACGTGGAGTTAAATAACATAACTGGCTCACCTCTTTGCGAAACGTCTCTTTACTTTTTTTAGCCAGTTCGCTGGAAGTGTCTGCTTCAGCTGTCTTTGTGGAGAACTGTAACAAAAAAAAATAAAAAATGCAGAGGTGAATGATGTGCTTGCTTGAGAACAAATATAACTTCACATTAAACCCGCTGGATTTCCCAGCGGAGCGCGCCGCAAATTAATTTCCATTCCCTTTAGGCCTGGGAGAAAAAACAATAGTGATGGACACAGTTTCACTTTAACGCATCATATGCAAAAGCCCATGAAAGCAAACAATGAAAACTTCTGCTGCATAAAGAAACCCAAAGCGTGCTCCCTTCCTTGATCATAAACAGCATATTGCATATCCATCGTGTATCTGAGGGTCGGCCTTGCAGGACGTCTTTTGAAGTCAGAAAACACAGACAAGCCCGCGTCCACCACCTCCACCCAAGAGATGCACTCCCAGAGGGCTGACAGACTGGATGCATCCGGTCTTGGTGATACCGCTTCCAGGCCGACTGCTCAGAACCCTCACCATCCTCCCTGCACTTCCTCTGGGTTTCACTTGCATTGTGAATTTAATGGGGATCAAAGTGGGGTTATTCCTTGTACCTTGTATTTGTGTGAATAAATTGTTGTGCTAATGTAAAATTATTCATTGTGTATTTTGATAAATAGTCTAAACCTTTTCTCTTCTAGGCTATAAAAAAGGTAATTAAAAATGCTCAATAATTATCAACCAAAATGAAGCATATCACCCAGTCCTACTGCGGTTCCACTTTTTTCCCTCATCACTCTCTCACACAGTTTTTGTCGTTCTAGTAGAAGACAGTGTTGCCACAATCTGTCATGCAGCAGAGTAACGTTATACAGCGCAGCCCTAAGCCTGCACCAGCTCAATCAAACACGCCAATGAGCCGCTGAACAGTAGCCATCAAGGCCAGTGGGCCATCAAACAGCACCTGCTCACCAGCTTCTCGACACAAAGTAGGGATATCCTGCCAGGATGCTTCCTCTCTGACTCCAGCCTTCAAACACCAAAGGCGAGCAGGCAACAGCTGACGGCTAAAGACCCACAACAAAGTGGCGAGCATCAAGAACAAAACACAAAGGATCCACGTACAAACAGTGCCACGGCCAGGAATCCAGAACCGGTGAAATCGAATGCTGTGGAAGTGCAGTGCATGTGTCATAGCTCCGAGTCCTGGATGTGGACACCGCCACAGTCTAAACTCGGGCTGGGAAATGGTCCATGACCTTGTAGCTGTTCTTGGCAGGAAACGTTTCATGACAAACATGGATCTCTCATCTCAGTTTAGACGCTTTAAAAAACATAGAACGCCGTTACATCTTTTTAAGAGACAAAAGGACCCTTGCGTAGTTAAACTATAAAACCAGAAAACCGCAAATAAATGAATGCTGGATCTTCCAGATGGTTTCCATTATCCTCAAAGTCAGGATAAAAATGAAGGGGGAAAACAAACGAGGCAGAGGAAGAGGAGATGAGCTTAGCCGTCCCCTCCCCTCATGGCCTTCAGGCTAAAGGACAGACAGCTGAGCAGGGGGTGGGCAAGCGGACGCGTTTCTCCTCACGTAGGTTCTGATGAAGCCATCTTGTGAGTCGTCGTCATCGGTGACTTTACAACACTTGGTGTCGTGTTGATGGCTCGTTCTTTGTTCTACTCGAGAAACAGCTGAACGTAATCACCAGCGCAGCATCTTCAGTTACCTCAAAGAGCAAACACTGTAATCCTGTTTCACATCCAAACGTTCTGGGAAACTAAACAAAGAGGGCGGTGGACTTTTTTCCTCGCTGTCATACGAAGGAACGCATAGTTTCCTTTGTCCTGCGATGCTACTATTTAAAAAAAAAAAACCCAAACAACAATAAAGACGTGTTTACTCCCACAATAAAGAATGATCAGCGCTACAAGCTAACCTTGGAAGGATTCTCGTCATAGGTGGGTGTTCCCAGGTCCATCTCAGATTCATGGTCCACACTAGCGTTGTCACTACTTCCTTCCCACGTTGGTGGGTCCCACTGCGTTTGCCTAAAGGGAAAAAGTGCCAAGACTGTCATATATAGTTAAGGCTTTTCTAGAGACAGACTAAACTGTAGGGACGCTAACGATTGATTCTTAATCTAATAATTACAATGAAGAACTTCTTCAGCTAATAATATATTAACCCTCTAAACCCCAAGGCCTGCCAGCCTGTATGAAAAGTGTGCTAACTTTGAAAATAAAAAAAGAGCCAGACACAGTAAAAACAAGATTAATCATTGGAGTTTCAACTTTTTGACACTCCTGGAGCTAATCGTGTTCCAGTTCTGTTGGAGATTTAACCAAATTTAAGCGTCAAATGGAGATATTTCTTTAAAATCGGATTGTTCTACATGTCTGATGTATAGAATCCAGCAAAAATAAACACTTTGGACCAGTATAAAATAACATTTTAGTATAACCGGGAAGCCCTAAGTGCATGAGCAGGACTTAAGTTAACTTTGATTTTGATTTTAAACCACTGTTAAGAGATTATTTACGCTGCAGCTTATTGACTGTGGAAGACTGCAGCTTGTTTGCTGTGTTGAATACGTTGGATTTTACCGGGCCAATTGCTGAAGAATCCTTTTAAACAAAGTCAATTGTTTTTGCAGTTTTCCTTTTTAGCTTTTGCATGCAACTCAGCAGAGTTTACAGCAAAGTGTCATTGGTAAAAACTGGTTTAATCAGTGCAAAGAAAGATCATCCACTATCTTTCAGTCATTTCTATAATTATTTCTTGATTGTTAACATGACTGACGATCGGTTAAAGACATCGTCTAAAATGTGCACCCCTACTCCAAACACACTGCAATACCAACCTTGTGACAACATGGTAGTAGTAGATCTTGCCTTCAGGGTCTCGAGCCACTTTCCAGTTGGGAGGTAGGACGATGGTTTTGGGTTTAGGGGGAGAGGGAGGAGGCAGGTCGATCACATTGTTGGGTACAATCATTTCCTGAAGAGGAGGAGAACATAAAATAAGCATCAGTGGAAATTATGTGAGGATTCACTAAGAAGTACCTAAAAACATGGTGAAAAATATTTCCACACTTCTGCTAAAAAAAAAAAAGAGAAAAACACAGTTGTCTAGAATAAGTTGAAGCGGACAGATGTAATTTGTATTCACTCGTCTCTGTTCTGTATTTAGAGATTCTGCTTTTGATTATTGATGTAACATATTGTTTTAAATGACACAAGAAATGAAAAACAATGAGTCCCTTGAGCATGAACTTTTTTTTTGCACATGTGGTTGCTCAACATGGATTTACGCAAACGCCAGTCAGGATTTATTCTTCCTTTCCAAAGTGTGCTCTTCCTCCATGGAGCAGCAATCATTTAGAAAGCAGCACGTAGACACTTATGCAGATAATTCTGGACTTTGATCTTGAAGGTCAACTTTAACATGATTTGAAGTTTTACTTGGCAGTTCTTCCTTGTCTCCTCTTACTACTTTTTTTTTTTTCTTTCTCGTGTCTGTATTCAGTGCACACAGTGAATGAGAGAATTAGCACTTCAGTCCATTTAAATAAGCAAACGTTTGATATCTAAGTGCTCAAACGAAGGCGACTAGACTCTCTTTCACCTCTCCTCTGAAAGGCTTTTTCAGTTCTAACTGATGCGTGGGGAGTCTCAAGTGCAGTCTGATAAGAATGAAGACACCAGTGAAGAGAAAGTGCTGCTTAAAATAACATTTGCGTTATCACCACTTCGAGGACGTATCAGTATTTTTGCTTTGGCCATTTTACAAGATCAGTAGAATTAATCTTTTTCTTTCTAAATTTCATTCAATGGTAAATCAAAGAAAAATATAACCTGTGAGTTCCATATTTCACCATTTATCAGAGCGAAAAAATGCAAAAGCAGGAACAAACTTCTGGATTTTCGACTTTCCAACAGTCCTAAAGCTAATCGTGTACAACAGGTGGATGCAATGGAGAATATAACCAAAATTTAGGCAGAAAATTGTCATCTTTTCTTATGATGTATGACATCCTAATTTTCTTATACTGCACAGAGGACATTTCTGAGTTCTCTCTACTTGTTGCCATAGTTGTGCTGTTTCCATACAGGTGCAGGATTTTATATTGCAGTGAAAAATAAGCTGATAATAAAATGTGAAAGGTGTTTAAAAAAAAAAACAAACGCCTACAATCTGCTTTTTTGAGTTGAGAGGGTAAAACTGTATTTTTTTTTCTAATTATTATTTATGTTTTTGGCCTTTTTGCCTTTATTTGATAGTGCAGTCAAGATAGAGACAGAAAAGTGGGGGAGAAAAATGGGGGAAGGTACTGTGGAAAAGGGCCATGAGCGGGATTTGTATTTATGATCTCCGTGTTGGGGATTGTCGACCCTGTACATGGGACGCCAGCTCAACCAGGTATAGCCATATTGATGACAGCTGGAGTTTAAAGTCATTCATGCTACCATACATATTTTCAAATAGGACCCATCCAGCAGTCCTTATTTACATCCTAAAATGCACTCCTTCACTGTGGGGGACAGGTCTCACTATTCAGATACATAGCTCCCCCTTGTGGCCACACTGAAACACACGGTTGCCTCAAAATCACAGATCCTCCAAAGTGCAGATTTTAACTGCCTAATAAACATCCTTAAGAGCAGTGAATCTTTAATACGACCTGGTGTTGCTCAAGGATGAAATCACCAATAAAATGGTCCCAGATTGTTAAACAATCCAACCATTCTGCTCTTCCTTTTAAATCAAACTACCTTTTTTTCCTCTTAACTAATATCCATTTACAGTTGTGAAGTAAAGCCCAAGGGGTTAGGGAGTCGTTTATCTGCCATGAATCAGGAGCAGATTTGTCTCAACTCTGAACTGGAGCGTCTCTGTTACCTGTTGGACAGTTTGGGATGTGACAATGGTGGTGACTGTGCCTCCTTGCTGCACCACCACTCCTTGTTGATGACCAGGATACACCGGTTGGCCGTGCAGGTAGTTGGCTGTGGGTTCCGTGTACGCCTTTGAAAACAGGATAAAATTAGATCAAGACCTATAAACTTCGTTAAACAGCATGTGGTGCACCGGGTCGTGGCATTCAACAAAAACTCTAAAACGTGATGTAAATCCGTAGCAGTACATTAGCAACACAGTGCTATTACTGTTGAGCTTGGTTGACATATTCTCCTTGTCCTCTACCACATTTGATAAAAAAACACCACAATTTAGCCAGGCAAAACTCAATTTGCCCTACCTGCTTTGTTCTATTATATCTGAAGATTTGACAGAATCGATTAACAAAAAAGAACATTCTCAAATTATAAGGCTAGACTTTAGCGGCACGACATCGTGATGTTTATTTTTTTCTGTGACATGTTGTGATGTGAAAAAAAATACAGGAATTTGCAGCAGATGACTTGAATAGCTCCATTTGGAAAGAATTAATCATTCATGAAGGGTTAGGGTAATCTTGTGGGGGAGTACATCTGCATCGAAAATGAAAAATATTAGATATTTTTTGAGTGCCATTTAGAACCTTTCTCATGTGGTGTAACGCTGGCGAAAGCATCTGAAATAGCTTTTTGCTTTGGACGGCGTTCAGATCTGGCGTTCCACTCATCATACACAGCCTTCTGGTGCTGATTTAAATGGTCAAACAAATTAGTCATGTTGCCTCGTGTGGTGGCAACAAATGCGAGACGCTGCCAACAGATTTGTTTTTGGTCAACGCCATTCTTTCTGTAGCTGAAATACTTTCGTTCAACTGACTACAGCTGCACGACTACAGCCAAAATGATAATCAAGATTATTTTTTATCGATATTGAAACCAGGTGAGTGTATCCACATGGGCCGTTTTTTATGAGTGGAGAGAATCTTAAATGTCAGTTCTGTTCTCGATCATGTTCACGTAACTGTGACAAGCCAAACTCGTGATGGTGATTAATATTCTATTAATTGTGCGGCCCTATAACTGGCACTGTGTTTCTTTTATGCAACCAAGTCTTTCAGTGTTCCTGGCACGTTGTATCGTGCACATGGAGCCTGCGTGTCAATAAACTTCGTGTCTTGCAAATAACCAAAAACCCTTAAGTTGAAGTAAATTGCAGCTGACAAACTTGTCCTCTAGATTAGTCATGGAAAATGAGAACTGTTCTAGTTTTCTTTGTGCATCAAGGATCAAAACAATTTGTTTCATGACGTGATACTTTGCATGTGTGCATTGATGAAACGCTATATTATGCAGGCCTCGGCCAGACTGCTACCAATTATACACTTTTTCAACTGTTATTACCCTGATAATAAAAGGGATTTTAAATATTGACAGAAAACTAATGCAGGTGTGGGCGCTGACATAAGTTAGGAAAAGTAAAATGCTTAGTAGCTGTAAAACCATAGCAAAGAGCCCTACCTGTATGACAGGTGTACTGGCCTGAGGGTAGGCTGTGGGGATGCTGTAGATGGTTTGGCATGGCTGGCCCTGGTAGTAGATGGCCGTCTGTGTCTGAGCCTGTCCCGGGGCTGTGGCGTACTGCTGAGCAGGCTGCGTCTGCACAGTGACCGCCTGCTGAGTAGTGGGATCCCAGAGGGTGGTGTAGCTCTGCTGACCCTGCACCTGAGGGGCTGCCTGAGCCGGAACAGAGAGGACAGCTACTCCCGCGTCCTGGGTTGCTACAGTTGGCTGGGCGTACTGCTGAGGGTTGCCAGTGGCGAGGTTGGTGGTGGTGATGTGCTGAGGGAGAGTGGAGACGGGAGTGGTCTGGGAGGTGGAGGATGGTGAGGGAAGTCCCAGCTCTGAGATGAGACGCTGAGGAGGAGTCTGTTCATAACTGAGGGTTGGCTCAACCGCAGGAGTAGGGAGGAGAACTTTGCCTGCGTTGGGGTTGGAGGGATCCACAAAAGTCTGGATGGGATATCCGGGTGGGTAGGTGATGAAGCCGGGGCTTGAGGCGTAGGCCAGATTTGGATCGTAAGCCATAGTTTGGAGCTGTTGCTGCTGCTGCTGTTGAAGCTGGTGCTGCTTTTGGGCTTCTCGCTGAGCAACCTCCTGTTCGAACAGCTTCCTGCGCTCCTCTGTGGACAGCTTGTTGCGCTCTTTGCCGCCGACTCTGGGTGTCTTGTTGTTCGATGGGTCAAACCTTAAAAATCAACAGTACAATACCACAATTGAGCGGTGAAACTTTACTATAACAGACAGCTCTGCAAAAGTTCAAACACCACATCACAAATTAGGAAGGTTCCTACCTTTCCTCTGTGCGCCGGCTGCTCCTCTCGTAGGACGATGGCGGTGGAGACGGGGATCGCCTCCGCCGTCGCTCAGAGCTGCGTGGAGTTTTGTCAGAGACTCGATCCCGGTCCCGGTCTCTGTCCCTGTCCCAGTCTCGATCCCTGTCTCTGTCTCTATCATAATCCCGGTCTCTGTCACGTTCCCTCTCCTTGTCTCGCTCCCTTTCACGTTCTCGGCTGCCGGAAGCTGTGCGCGGCGTCAAAGCTGTGTCTCGATCTCGGCTGCGATCTGTCAGAAAATCCAATTAGTCAAAATCAAACTAAAAATTTGACACCAAAAACAAGCTGTGAAATAACCTTACCAGTTGTTTCCTTTTCCACTTGACTCTTCTTTGGTATCCTGTACACCTCCTGAAAGGACAAACACAACGTTGACGTCAGAATAGAACAACACGCGACAAGATTACAAATGAAAATCTGCATGTTTGACAGTTGCTTCGCAGATGATGATTTTAACACACCTTTAGATCCTTCCAGCTTTCCAGAAGCCTGGCAGCCATGCCACTGATGTCCAAAACACTGAGCTGGGGCTCCTGACTCCTCTCGCTTTCCACATCTGAGACACCTTCCTCTTCATCCTGAGAAGGAGTTCCTATTACCGATGGATCCACAGGGGCTGCTGTGACCTCGGGGGGCATAGCAGCTTCGGGAGTCTCAGAGCTTGGAGGAGCATCAGTTGTAGATTCACCAGGCTGAGGCTCACTGCTAGGCGGAGGTTTCTCGGCCTCTGGCACCTCTTCCTGGATGTCCGTATTCTCCGAAGGTGGCTCAGGTGGAAGGTCAGCGACGTCAGTCTGGTCGGACTGAGTCTCTGGCTCATCGGCTTTTTCAGGGGGCTGGTCTGCTTCCAGTTCAGCCTCCTTTTCCGTCACCTCCTGGCTGCTCTGCTTCTCCTCCGGCTCTTCACTCGGCTCTTTTGGCGCGTCAGCTTCCTCTGTTTGACCCTCACTTGTGTCCTCCTTCATTTCTGTGTCCTTGCTCTCCACATCGAACTCAGGTTTGTCTTTCACCTCTTCACTTTGAGGTTGGTGTTGACTGCTTGAACTCATCTCTGAATCTTCTTGTTTTTCTTCCGTGGTCTCTTTAACCGAATCTTCCGTCGATTCTTTCGTTGGATCTGCAGCTTCAGCTAACGGCTCCGCTTTTAATTGTTTCCCATCGGGAAGTCCTCCGTGTGAGTTTTCGTCCTCTTCCTCATCGTCATCTTCCTCTTCTTCCTCCTTCCCATCAGATGCTTTGCTAGCATCAGAGAGAGCGCTGTCCAGACTGTTTTCACTGATGATTTTAAGGCGTCGGTACACGGCGGGTTTGGAGGCGTCACCGTCCAATTCTGGTCCCAGTTTGGCGGAAGAACCATCGGGAGTGTTGAGGGGGGTTTGGGCACGGGAGGTGTTCTCGCTGGAGTAGCCATCCATCTCAGCCTGCTGAGGGAGAATTTTTGTCTGGGCCCAACGCTGAATGAAGGCCAGGACTCTGCTCTCCTCCAGCATGTTCTTGGTCGAGATGGGCAGCACAGCCAGCGTCTTCATGATCTGCAAACAGAACAGATTATCAGCACTGTATGAACCATACAGGCTATGTGTAATGTGACATTATATAGAGTCTGCAAAGCAAACCACGCATCTGACCTGCAACTGCAGTTTGATGTTATTGGCACTGTTGCCTTTAGCTTCAGAAAGTTCCACCATGAAGATCCATAGCAAGGACAATCCATGATGGTCCAGGAACTGCTTCAGGCATGAGGGATTCTGAGTATCCTGCACAATGCAAACAGTATCACATTACACACTGGAAACAATCATGACAAAGAACAGCGACATAAACTAGGCATTAACTGTGCAGGTCGTACTTGTATGAGCTTGAGACAGATGAGTTTCTGCTCCATGTTTTCCACACGGACCATTAGTCTGCACAGAGACACCACCTGTTTCTCGTCGTACAGGCCTTCTCCGTTCTCTAGCAACGCCTCCAGCTCCTCGTCAACCTGTGGGAGCACAACGTAAGGTAACGTTTGTCCAGGAGAAAACAGTGAGGAGATATTTTTGGCATGTCTTCATAAAGCACAAGTTAAAATGAAGGAACAAGTAACAGTATGGCGATAGAGGCTGACTCATAACTTTACTGTTGTGATCAACAAAGCAAGTCTTTCAAAAGGGAATTACAATTACTCTATTCATCACATATTATACACCAAGGAGTCATTTTGGGGCTTAGTTACTAACTAATTAAACTAACCATACTGAAATAAACTAAACAAACTTGGAGAAAGTGAATTGATGAAACAAGTAGTTATTATAGTAATTAACAGAATATTTAATTTGCAGTGGGCAATAATCTAAGACCAAAAATCTTTATTTATTTGTGTAAAATCATTTATTTGTGAGTTTTTGCTGTAGTAACATTAAAGTTATTACCTGAGTACCTATAAATAGGCTGAAGTGGTTAAACTAAGAACATTTTTTTTCTAGGTCTCTATTAGAAACAGATCATTAAAAAGTCTATCATTATAATCATCCTCATCGTGGTTTTGATCCCAGCACTGTTATATAGAAACAATTCTACCAGGAATAGCATCCAGTTTGTGGGCCTGTAAATCCCTTTAAGACGGCAGCAGCTTGGCTGTCCAAGAGACGAACAGAAGCTGAAAATCCGATTTAAGACAGATGCAAACACGCTCTCTCCATATCTGTAACGCTTCACTGATATTGACATGTGTTTTAGTGCGTTTAATATTAAGTCTATCTCTGAAAAGTCTTTTGTTTTTAGGTTTGCTTTGCTGTGTAGGAAGTTGTTGCCAATGCTGGCAAATCAACTTTTCATAGCAACTCCGTCTCAGTCTCACAAGCTAGAAGTTCTAAAGCTTGACAAACAGAGACAGGAGGAGGTGCAGTAGCATTCTTCTCAGACTGTTGATATTACAATATGCTGAAACGTTAGTATGGAATCTTTGCCCAATGACACTTTACCTGATCGCAATGTTTGCTTCTTGTTGACTATTTACAAAATGCACATTTTAAACTAGTGTCATTCAATTTAAGACCACTGCTGAATAAATAAATACTCATTCAAAATGCACCGACATAATTTGTGACATTACACACACATGATTATGAATGTCAAAATAAATGAATGGACAATGGCCTGTCGTTTGTGTTTCAACTGTATAACAATGGGACCAGTCAAAATAGCTCTGTGGAACCTTAAAAAACCATTTTGTTCACAGAGAAAGCCCACAAAGTCTTTCAAATACTGACCGTGGTGAGAGCACTCTTTCGACTGCGGTCTTTCTTCATCTTCCCTCCAGCTGCTCGAACACTAACTCTGTTCTCACCACCCAGGAAGCCTCTGCAGCTGGGCGCTCCACAGAAGCATTTCTGTGCCTCTTTCCTGCAGGGAAAAAGGAAACAAAGTTGAAATTGCACAACTAAAAATCACGTTTCTAAAAAGGTTAAGCAGTCATTCTTTATGAACATGCTTTTACTGATATAACAAATGTTCACACACATGCAAGAAAGGCACAGACAACTAAAAAAAACAACTAAAAAAAAAAAGAAGAAAAAACAGTACCCATATCTCTGAAACTGGTAGTCAAACGTCAGTTCAGTTCCTGCAGTGACAGCCTTGGTGGTGAAGAACCCAACTCGAAGCTGGCCATTGACAGTCCACTGTAATGTAATAAAATTAAGGTAAGCCATCTTTAGAAACACGACCAGAAAAAGTATATCGAAGTGCTCTCTTCTGCCTCTCTACCTTCTGGGTCTCACAGTTGGGCTCACAGCTGTGGTTCATGAACCGAGAGCAATTACCCTTCAGCGTGGCATCAATGATCTGAAGAGACATAATGCAAAGTCAAGTATTCCTGCCCGTCACTTCATGTGAATTATTAAAACAGATTGTGGTTAACACATTCATTTCAATCTGTTATATCATCTCTTACCTCATTATTCTTTAGAGACATGAAATAGTAGTGGATGTTCTTATTGCGCGCGTATTCTTTCACTCTGGTTTTAAACTCCTTGTGGTCCAACACCTCCCCGCAGTATTCCAGCACAAAGGTGTTCCTTAGATAGCAATAAAAAAAGCACGTTTGACAAGAATCCTTTGTGTAAAACTTCTCCTAGACCTTAAATACCTTTACTCCGTAGCTTTAAGCAATACAATAGAGCAGGTATCTCATATTAAGCACTTCTTTTTCAAATCTTTAAACATTGTCTGTTAGAAAATCCTTTCAAAATGTAACACTGAAAACGATTAAGAAGCTTACGCAGCTAAGTCTTTAGCTGCCCGTAGTCCCCAGCCCTTGTCTTCTGTGAGGATAACGTCGAAGTCTGCATGCTGTTTCATCTGAAAGCGGCGATTGGAGCAGTACGCTCCATTCAGGCACCGTGACGAGCTATGAAGAACAAGACAAAGAAGATGTTACCAGACATGAATTTGTGGTGAATCTTGTCATGCGTCTGGAAGATGTTACAAGATTTGATAGGCTCTAAACAAAACTGAGATAAAACAGTATATGAGAGTACATTGCCAAAATGTTGCTATTCATCAGGGCCAGAAACTGTAAA